>NW_026706180.1:0-254354 GCF_029867415.1 Vicia villosa | reverse complement strand
GTTTTTGAATTCCCATCTTTAGATTTTCACAACCATTGGGTTGGCGTGAGCAATAAAAGCAGTCGGGATCACAACCTGGAAAGTAACCAGCTTGGATGAACTTTCTTTTGACTTCGAGGAGTGGAATTGATACTTCGTTCACATCATAAATGTAAACTGTGTCTATGATAGCATTAACAGTTTTGTCATGCTTTGGCATAGGTGCTGTGATGACATTTGGAGTTTCTGGAGGATCGAACTCAATTTCTCCAGCATCTATCATGTCTTGGATTTTATTTTTCAGGGCCCAGCAGTGATCTGCGTCATGTCCTGGACAGTTTGAATGATAGGCACATGTTGCATCAGGGCGATAATTCAGAGAAGAAGTATTGACATTCTTCGGAGGACCCCTTAATGTGATCAGATCCGCTTTAAGCAAGTGCTGCAATGCCTGAGAGATTGGCATGTTGATTTTGGTGAAAGTTCTTCTTGGTGCATCTGGTCGATGCGTATATTTTGGCTGTTGATCTTTTTGAGGTGCAGATGCGGAGATCATAACTGCCCCTACAGATTGATGCTGATCACTTTTGTGACTTGTCTGAATTTGCGCTGTATTGACCTCATTTCTGATGGGCCTTTTTGTAGTACCAGAGGAGGATCCTACTTGAATTTTTCCATTTCGAATGCCACTTTCGACACGTTCTCCGGTCAGTATTAGGTCAGTGAAACCTGATGATGAACTTCCCAGCAAATGGCTATAGAATGGGCCAGTTAAAGTGCCCATGAACATGTCGACTAGTTCGCGATCAGATAAGGGTGGTTGAACCCTTCCAGCCATATCTCTCCACTTTTGTGCATACTCTTTGAAACTTTCTTTTGGTCCCATAGACATGCCTCGCAATTGAGTACGAGTGGGTGTAAGATCAGCATTGTATTGGTACTGTTTGTAAAAAGCAGCAGCTAATTCTTCCCAAGTATGAACCTTGGTATTTTCTAGCTGGTAGTACCATTCGAGTTGTGTACCTGACAGACTTTCTTGGAAAAAGTGAATCCACAATTTGTTATCTGTTGTATGAGGTTGTATCTTCCTCACATAAGATCTCAAATGTAGTTTTGGACAAGAAACTCCATCATACTTTGCAAAGGTTGGAACTTTGAATTTTGGAGGGATGACAACATCCGACACGAGTCCCAGATCATTGAAATCTAAGCCAGGTATTTTTTGTATTTCCATAGCTTTCATACGATCCTCCAACTGTTGGTATTTGTCATCATCCTGTTCGTCTCCAGAATGATCTTCTTCTTCATTTGAAGAGAGAGAGGGTTTAGCAGAACCCTGGTTGCTTTGATTATCTTCTTGTTCACCATCACCGACTATTTCAGGGATTGGTGGCTTTTTGATCTTTTTGACAGGGATCTTGATCTTCCTTCTCAGGTAACTCAAGCCTGCAGATTCTTTGGGCTTCTTCTTCTTCTTGAGTATCAGGGCTTTCAGCTCTTGTTGCCCCTTTGCCAGTTCCAGAATTGCCACTTGAACTTGGGCATTCTGTACTTCGAGATTCTTGATGCTTGCCTCAGATTCCATCTCTTCTGACTGAAATAAACAGCGAAGAGATGAGAAACCCGTCATGAGAACCTGTTATGAAATGTGTATGACTGGATGCCATGTATGCAATGTGTATGCAATGTATATGAATGCAATGTATGAAATGCAATGTATGAAATGCAATGTGTATGCAATGCATGTGAATGCATGTGTGCAATGTTTTCAAGGATCATAGAGTCTAGATTTGTTAAAGAAGCAACAAACGTTAGTTAATCAATTTATTCTTTTTTCTTTGCCTCATTTGGGCTTACAAGACAGAAAATAAAATAAATGATCTTTCAGGTCTCCCGTGGGCGCTTTTTCTTTGTCCCCAGGAATGCGTTGATTCTTTGTTCTTCTTGAAGCTGTCTGGTGAGCTCGAATAGCCTTCTCTCATAGTCCTGACAGTGTTCTTTGAAGGTGTCTCTTTCCTCTTTGAGTTGAACCCAGGATTTTTGCAACTCTTCCAAGTCAGTTGGCATATCCGGGTGTAGAATAACTTGAGGTTCGTAACCTTCGACTTCTGATTCGATAGTCACAGGTAGAACAGCGGGATAGGGCATCATGAGTTTTTGAGCATGAGTACGCACCCATCTGAGGTAAAGTTCCATAGGAATAGAATTCCATTGCCCCAGAGTTTTGCTTTCTATTCTATAGACACTGTCCCAAGCCTGTATGAATCTTCGTCGGTGTCTGTGAGAATCATTCTCGTAATCAAACACAATGCCACGGATAATCATGTCATGAGGACCGTTGCTTCTTGCATATCCGAATTGGCGTAGAGCTAGAGAGGGATTGTAAGTGATACCTCCTTTAATGCCAAGGAGTGGCACATTAGGGTATTCTCCACAATGATCAATGATAGTAATGTCTCTTTGAAAGAAGTTGTTCCATCGGATATCTGAATGAGATAAAGACATGATTCTGTAAGACCATTGTGCTCTTTGTTCATTTCTCAGTACTGATCGGGGAAGATGACATGTAAACCACCTAGCCAGCAGTGGTATACAGCACATGAGAGTTCCTCGCTTCTTCGTGGTACGAGTGTGTAGAGAGTGTAGGATGTCTCCCAGCAATGTTGGTACCGGGTTGCGAATTAGGAAAAGGTTGATGATGTGTACACTTATGAACTGGTCGGAATTAGGGAACAAAACCAACCCATAGATCAAAAGAGCCATAACTTCTTCAAAAGCTGGATAACTTTTGTTTTCTAGCAGTAGTCGAGCCTTTTCCAGTAAGAATTTGGCAAGCAAACCCTCAACTCCACTCTTTGTTTCCCAATTGGATTTGATTTCTGACTTTTGCAGATGTAAAGCAGCAGCAATGACTTCAGGTTTTGGTTTTCTTTCTAAACCAGTGAAAGGTAATTGATCTCGGATTGGTAATCCAATTAATTCAGAGAATTCTTCCAAAGTGGGTACCAACTGGTAATCAGGAAATGTGAAGCAATGATGTTCAGGGTCGAAGAACTGGAACAGGACCCGTATCATGTCTTCTTCAAACTTTGAGGTAACCAAATGGAGTAGGTGACCATGCTTTTCAGTGAATTGAGCATTCCTGGGGAAATCTGCTACCAAGTCTTTGAGTTCAGATGGCACCGTTGAGATATTGATTCGGATATAATCTCTGGTGGCGGGAGCCATTACCTGCAAAAACAAAAGTAAACTCTTTGATCCTTGAAATGTGTAGTGAAAAATGATGTGTTTATGATGCAAACATGTGGCACACAAAAACAAATCAAACAATAGCCTTAGGTTTAAAGGCTTGCATGAGGTTGATAGGTGATACCCTCCCCTCTGAAGTTGAGTTGGTTGAAAACCTGTCCTAGAATAGTATTCGGGTTCTATGATCCTTGGAGACAACATCTCAATACGGCGCTCGGACGGCCGATCAAGAATATTCCTCGAGGATAACTAGCTTCGATCAATTTCAAAGCTAGCCACTTAATAGGCCACAAGTCAAGTTCAACTAAAAGGTTCTAAGACAAATTAGTGTTAATGACACTTCGGAAGCCTAATATACTCCTTGATCGCTTTCAAGGGACATCAGTATAAACCAAAGTATCACACTAACGATGACTACCAGATCAACCGTATCGGTACATGCCGTACAGTTTCCTTGGTCTATTGTCATATACTTAAGGTATCTCGAGATTCGGGTTAGAATCTTTCACACAAGCAAAGTACCCAAGCAAACCTGTGAAAAGTAAAGCAATCAGATCAAACAATTGAAAACATCGAAATGATCTATACTCTAAAGGTAACCCCTTTTGAAAACATTTTGAATTTGTATTCCCCAGCAGAGTCGCCAGTTCTGTGGACCGTCCTTTCGGGCCATACCCCTCCGTGGGTGGGATACGTGAACTGACTCTTTTTTTGTCGATCGGACGCTTTCGCGTCACTTTTGAAAAAGTTTACAGAGTCGCCACCGACCTTTTATTTTATCCAATGAAGGAAAGGTTTATAAAAGAAACAGAAAAAAGACCTTTGAGAGATTCTGGGTAAGGGGGTAGGTTATACAAAGGGAAGGTGTTAGCACCCTTTGTATCCATGGTTATCCATGGGCTCTTTAGTTTGCTTAGCTCATTTGCTTTACTTTTCAATTGATTCGGAATGCTTTACCTGTGTTTTTGAAATACCTTTGCAAATAGAATTTGTAATGATCCTTGTGCGGATATATACAAATGCTTGTTTATCTTTCGAAAGATGTTTTGAAAAGAACGTTAATTTTGTAATGATCCGTGTTTGGATGTATACAAAATATTGTCTTTTGGAAAGTTTATTTTGAAAAACAACAGTGTATGAGAATTTTGTTTGTTTTGATTTTGAGCAAGCAAACTAGGAGGTCTACCCTGAGTTAGGAGGTCTTTATCCTTGTTCCCTTTAAAAATCTATCCATTCGTCGGATATAAACAAAAGGTTCGATTTTGTACTCGAAACAGTAGAAATGTAACTTTGATTTTGAAAAGAGTGAAAAGGGGTTACCCTAGGAGGTGCAAATGTGATTGTGATTGAATTCAGATATTTATCTTTGAAGTCAGTGATCTGACGGTTCAGTTTTATCTTTGACATACACGCAGTTTATATGGGTGCTGGAAATTAAAATGCAGAAATGTAAAGTGCGGAAAGTAAATCTACGCTATTACATCGATTGTGCGGGAAATGTAAACTAGCCTATTTACATGAATTTGACATCCTATACATTTATCTAGGAATTTTAAATTGCAAGAAATAAAAGGCATATTTTTGTATTTTTGTGATTTATTTTAAATATAATTAATGCATTATTAATTAATTTAAAATAAAGAAAAGATGGAAATATGATTAAACCTAGCAAATAAGTTTAAAAATATGTACAAAATGTTTGTTAATTGATTTTAGAACAAAACTAATTTTTTTGGAATTTTTGAAATTTGTTTTTGGGTTTTTTAAGTTAATTAAGACATAATTATATAAATAATTACACAAATAATTAAAGCTTAAAGAGAAAATTATCCTAAATATGTACAAAATTAGTTTATAATATATAAACAATATTTAACACAAAGAACAATTTTTTTTATGATTTTTTGATTGGTTAGAATAATTAAAAAGTAAATATATAAATATAAACTAATTAATTATGTAAAATATTGGAATTATGAAGAAAAATAAAATATTTTTATTTCAGAAAATAATATATATTTTTAGAAGTCTAAAATATTTTTTTGTGGGATTTTTTGGATTTTTTAAGTATTTTTAATTAATTTTGCAAAGAAAATAAAATAAAAACAGAAAATGAAAAAAGATACTGATCCTGTGTGGTGAGGAGCTGAGGCTCCACGGTGTGCATGCATGTCAGATGTGTTGGATTGGAATATTGAATGAGATCAAGGGCTCAGATTGCAAGACACATGATGTAATGATGGGATTGCATGTATTGAATTGGTGGGGAGACCAAAGTCAGACTGGCCCCACCTCTTTCTTGCGTGGACAACGACCGGTTGACTGACGAACCACGCTGGGACGCGTGGTCGTCTTCAACCTCCAGACCTCACGTTTTTGTATACAAATAGCGGGGGTTTTAAACCTCCCCTATTTTTACGATAAAATGCAACTTTTGAATAGCTTCATCAACCTGCAAAGATAAGCATTAGTAGCAAAAGAAGGCAACCCAGATCCACTAAACATGATGTCCTGAGTTCATTGGTGGTGTCAGTTTCTTTGTTTGAGGCCTGTAGCCATGGGTTCGAAGAGTTTAAAGTATGAACACTCATATGCACTTGTTAATGGCATGAGGTGATTCTCACGTGGTAACTTTCATGTTAAAGCCCAGATCACTCCTATAGGACCTTATGAACATATTAGGATGGTTAGTTTACATGGAAATTGATTGCATATAAGAAAACGAAAGTCAAGTGCATATGTACATGAAGAACACTATGCTCACTATACGACTCTCATGGGACTATGTTAGGAGTTCAATCTTACTCTATATGATTTGAGAAGATGATTGGAAAGCTTTGTTTGTATTAATATTGCTTGGAATATAGAATTTGAAAATTACAAAGTGTATGTATTTTTTGGAGAATTTTATGATAATGATAGCTATGCTCTTGCCCTCATTCGTGTGTCTCCTTGTTGCTGAAGTAGAATAGCTTATTTATAAGCCAAAGGCTGCTTGGAAGTGAAGCAAGAAGCTTTGATTGCTCTTGTTGAAAATTTGATTTTTAAAATATTAAAAATCTTTGAATTGTTGACCAAGTCTTCTTCTATTCAATGCTCTTGCCTTGGGCATCAATCTTCTGCAGAAAAATGAAGACTTTGGAGGTGAGTCATGCTTGGAGATCAAGCCACCAATTATCCATGCAATTTTCCTTTAATTTTAATCTTAAAATAAGATAAAATTATGTCAAAAATGGATAATATAGATGTGGGCTTTGTCTTGGTCGTGGGAGGCCCATAGTAACATGGCAAAGATGTTTGGACCACAAAAACTTGGCATCTTTTGGAAAAAAAACATTTTTGAGCAATGTTGATTTCATGCATTTTCCCAAAATTTAGCCAACTTCAACAAGGTGTAAATCCTTCAATTTTTGTCATATGAAGGAGATCTTGCACTTTTTGGAAACCTCAAAGAGTCCTCTAACCAATGTCTTTGGTCTCATGTCAAAATGATTTTTGGTTCTCCTTGTGTGTCCTTTTGAAAAAAGTGTCTTTTTGTTGACTTTGAAAATGACCTGTAATGTCTTTGGCCATATTTTTCAAATGGTGAATGCTATGACCATGGGATCAATTGCATTTGAAAGATAATTGAATTTCCTTCAAAATGAGCTTTGGTTGACATTTTTTGGATGAAGGATGAGAGAGTTATGATCAGTCAAAGTTGAGTTGACTTTTCAGGCAAAAACCCTAATTTTGAATCTTAGGGTTTTGTTGATTTTTGATCTTTCCTTGATGAATTGTGATCATCCAATGATCAAATGTTGAATCCTTTGACAAAATATGGATTTTGACAAAAAATTTCATTTTTGACTGTCAGTTGACTTTTTTGGTCAAACGGGTCGTTTGTTGACTGTTTGAGCTGCTGACGGTGCGTCTGAGTGAATTGAAGTTTGAAAATTTGTATGATGGTACTTTGAGATGTATGGATGTATATGAAATCCATTTGAGCTCTCAAAACTTGTTGCTCCTGTTAAAACAAGAAAAACCCTGATTAGGGACTGTCTGTATAGGAGGCAGTTAAGCGTACCTGATTTTTGTGCAGTGTTGAGTTTCTGCTAATCATGTGATATTCAGAAGACTTCTAACACAAAAATCTTGGAAATTTGAATTGTGAATGATTGATTTGATTGATTGTACAAATCACTGAGAATTGTACTGTCTGCAGTCTGGCTGTCAACTGACTGTTCGTGTACTGAAGCAGCAGTTAAAGTGAAAAATCAACTGTCAAAGTTAATTTCTTTTTTTGTTGTTATTTTTGTTTTTGTTTGGTGTGAAGCATGAAAATTTATTTACATGACTTGTTAGAAACAGAAACATAATAAATAACTGATATTTACAGTATGTGGGCAAAATTACCGATAATAACCTGAAAATTATTTACTGCACAGAAATAGAAATATTTGACTGGCAGAAAACACACAAAATATTATCTTAGTAATTAAGCAATATTATGACAAATAGTACAACATTTAATACTGACAGCATAAATATTACATACTATTGAACAGTACGACGAATAGACGGTACGTTTAAGAAAATAAGAAACACGGCAAACTTTAAAAATGACGGTTGATGAACCATGCTATGATTAATAACATGTAGATGATTGGGAGCATAACCATTGCAGGTCCACACTCCTCAGGACTGTGTAGGCAGAAGAAAGTCATGATCACCGTAGCAATGGTGATGACTGTAAGAAACAGTGTCTCTATCCATTTTGCCATTCTTGCTAGGAAAGAAGAAAGAAAATGGATGATGAAGTAGAAATTTGAAAGAAGATTTAGAATTTGATGTGAGATTTGTGGGAAGAATGAGAGGTATTTATAGAATGGAAAGATGATAGAGACGTTGGGGAATGATGTGATTCCGTACAAAAGGAAATTTGAGTGGTAGTGAGATTTGAAAGAAAGTGTAAGGTATTGTTGGGAAAAGAGAGATGGATAGAATAAAGTTGAGATTTGAATTTGAAAGAAGAGATTTGAAAAGATTTTGAAAATAATGGAATATAGTACAAAAGTTAGTGGGAAAACAAAAACAATTGTTACCAGTACAGTGTGAGTTTCCTGCTTTTGCGCCTGCAAAAAGATTTAACCCTGCATGAACTGTGTTAGTACTATTTATCTGTAAAATAAATAAATAGTATTTGTGAAGTAAAGAACAGTATTTGGCGTTTGCGTAAGAATAAATTCCACTGTAAGCCAAGTTACTGTGTAAGAAAAATTCTGAAAACCAAGTTCTTCATATGTCAGGATATTTTGAAAAAATCCATGTTTATATGAGACTCTTAATTTTCATATTGAAACTTTCCTGAAAAAAGATGTGGGCAAATTTTGGGGTATAACATGTGGAAACTGCCAGATCGTGGGAACGTGGCAGTTGGCCACTGGGTGAAAGTGGGCCACGTCATCGCGTTCCCTGTGGCCGGCGCGGAGCTGGAAGCCATGTGTGCATTTTTCTAGAAAAACACTATTTTTTGGCGTTTTTGCTTGTTTCTTCGCAGAAGGCTCTGAAAGGACATGTGACCTGAAAACAAGGAAATACATACATAATAATAGAAAACAATAATAAAAACTAAGGAAGACATGTGATATTCGAGTCAAAAACATTGTGCGATTCGGTGTTATCAAATTCTCCCACACTTAAACCTTTGCTTGTCCTCAAGCAAAACTCTCAGAAGTAGATAAAGAGATACAAATGTTTTTGAGTAATCAAGCTAAAGTGGAAAGGTTCAAGTGAGGGTATGTTGACAGGTACCAACTATTTGAACTAAGGGTATCGGAATGACACTTACCGCAAAATGCGAGCATAAACCTTATTCCTACACAAGTCAATTCCTATTAGTCCCACTATGCTAAGACTTTTCTTTTAGGTGAGGTCCTTTTTCATTCAGGTGTAATCACATTAAGCCCGTTATCCGTACATACTCATAGTGCAGTGACCGGTTAGTGACTCTGATCTCAAGAAATGGGGCTCTGGTACAAGATTTGGTAACCCCTTTTATTTACCCAATTACAGCTGTGGGGGATCGGATCGTAATCCGTCCTACTGAGTTCAGCACCAGATACCCCTGAACCAGCCATAATGGGTAGTGCCTATTTATTATTTTTTTGTTTCTTTTTCTTTTGTTTTTTGGATGCTTACAACAAGTCGAACTAAATGATCGTGTGAGGATCACCTAGCTCAAGGTCGCAATCATGCATTTTTATTATTATTTTTTTCTTTAAGGCAAAAGAAAAGATCATTCACTTATTTTTATCTATCCGACACGTAGAGCATGCTTAGGCCGGAACCGACTACGGAAATAAACTACTTAAGGACCTATTTGTAAAATTCAAATCATAGCATGGGGAGAAGACGGAACTAACTCTAATATTTACAAGGTTTACGGTGTAAAGACGATATTGATTTTTCAAAAAGGGTACCCAAGACTAAACACACCCTATCCTAAACCTAAAACTTATGACTCAAAATCTTAAAACATATTGTATTCATTTAGTACAAAAATTTTGGTAAGGTAAAAAGTGGGAAAAACTTAAGGATACACTACGCAAAATGACTCGTCAATTACATGTATTTTATTATACAGCTAAATTACTAGAAGGAAATAAAACAACTTAAAATACTAAAAATGAAATGCTGAAAGGGAAATAATGGAAAGGAAAATGAAAGCAATAAAATGCTCCTCCCACACTTAAATTGGACATTGTCCCCAATGTTCCAAAGTAAGTCCTGGTAGGAGATACCTGATAAGACTAGTGAGGTCCACTAGTCCCCTCGCCATCCTGAGGTGTACGTCCGGAACGACGGCTACGACTACGGCGGCGGCTATCTCTGTCAAGGGCAAACTGCTCCATACGCTCAGTGAGAGGGTCATACCCCAAAATTTTCCCGATCAAATCTACGTCCGTTAATCCATCAAGTTCAAAATTAAGAGTCATGGGGTTCGACATTTCTATTGTCAAACCCGCCCTCTTATAAATCAGGTTGAGTTAACACAAGGGCGTAAGTAACAGATGTTTAGGACCCGAACGTTGGGCCCGACTATTACAAGGATTTTATCATTATTTGGGGGTATTATGGGTTTTATTAACATTTGTTTTGATTTTAGCATTATAAATTTTATTATTAATATTAATATTATTAGAATTATTATTAGATAGTATTAGGATTAATTAGGTTTTATTAATTATATATTATTAAAATTAGTATTAATATTATTATTTAGGGTAGAATATTATTAGTATTATTATATTATTATTATCAAGATTATTTTTAATTTTTTTAATTATTAGGTTAGTTGGGCAATAGGCCCATTAGGTATAGAAATACCCTAAATAGACCAATATAAAAAAGGACTTTTTTCTAACAACTCGAGGGGGGGGGGGGTGGGGGGAGGCCGAAAAAGTTTTTGGCTGGATCATTTTTTGGTTTGACTAATTTTGTCACAGATGGACTGTTGTACCCCAAAATTTGCCTACACTTTTCGAAATTTCAAAACTATTTCAAAAAATTGGATTTTATAAAATCTCGGGTTCATTTACATTGACATCTTGAATTTTATAAATATTCGATTTAAAGTCTGTTTTAAAAAATATAGTAGTTTACTCTTAAATTGCTTATATTTTAATAAATAGAAAATGCTGGTCGATGCTTCATATACTTTCAATTGGCTTTTTATTTCAAATAAATAATGTAGCACAATTGGTAAGGAGATAAGATTTGCAAGTGCAAGGTGTTGGGTTTGAATCTCACTTCTGACAGTTTTCCCTTTCATTTTGTTTCTACCTTAGTTTTAATTTTATTTTCATTTATATTCAAAAATCACAAAAAAATAAGTTTTTTTAATATTTAAATGTTATTTTCGTATTTATTTATTTATTATTTAAAAAAAATGTTTTTTTTACTTTATTCACTTTATATTAAAAAAATATCTAAAAAAATCATAAAATAAAAAGATATTCAAAAAGATTTGTTCAATGTTCCAAAAATTGCATTTTTAATTATTTTATTATTTATTTCGTTTTTTAATTAATAGGTTTTTAAAAGAAAATATTTTTTATTTATGTCACAATTTTACGCATTCTATAACTCAAAATCCAAAAAAAGAAAAGTTTTAATATAGCTTGATGATATTTCTAGCATATTGGTTGTCTTAAGGAACAAGAAATAATTTTCAATCAATTTCAATATTTTTTCAATCAATTTCAATCAAAGTTGTTATTATATTTATTTTTGCCTTTTTTAACTTTAGGTCTAAAATCTGTACATTATAAAGACTAACGATTAACCCTTAACATCTGGAACACAGGCCGTACAAATATCACTTCTAAATTCCAACCACTCATCTAACAATTTCCCGCCCACTTTCACGTACAAAACCATTTTCCCAGCAAACAAAAACCTTATCTTTTTCAATACACCATGAAACAGTCTTTTACAACACAAACCTGTGTCACCTAAACCAATCACCCTGCAACAAACCAAAACGTGAACCCGTAAAACCAAAATTCCGAACCTCACATATACACCACCATCCATCCACGCTTTAATACAAACCCACACCATTACAATCATCATCAAATTTATCCACAACTAAAGCCAGATAACTTCATCTCCATTAACCAATCTTCATTCAAAATATGTCACAATTTATAACAAAAAAAAAAATCGAAAGAGTTCTTGGCAATTTCCATAAATTTTAACAGATCAAAAAATTTGTGTTGTTATCTTTACAGGAAAAAGAAAAGGAAAAATCGGAGAAGCACAACAACAAATGACCGATTCATAGCTTCCAGCACCGTGTCACTGAACCTACATCTTCACAGATTCGGACCACTGTACCCGCGTTGACGACGGCATCGAGAAGCTGCAGCGAATCTACGAATGGCAGAATCTCTGACCCGGGTCCCTCCGCCGTCGGACATCACAATCGACACCCATACCGCTCCAAATCGCAGCCAACAACCACGCTCACCACCGTGCTTCGACGCCACCCCGATCCGACCGCGATTCAACCAGATCCAAGCTCAGATCCGCCGCACAAACCGGACCGACGTTCAACTGCACCGCTCACGGATCTGCCACTCCGGCTTTAAGGAATACCGATATCATCCATTAATACGGTAACCATGCTTTTTTTTTATTTTGTTTCTTGAGAGAGAGGCTTAAATTTTGTTGAGTTTTGGTACAGGTTTGTTTGGAAATTTGAGAGGAAGAAGAAGCATATGATAAAAAGAAGGGGAGAGTTCATCTTCACGTGAAAAAGGAAGAGGAAATTGGATCTTTTTGTTTTTTTAGTCCCTGATATATGTGTTTAAATATATTGTTTTTATTTAATTTGTTTTCTCTAAAAATTATGCCATTTGTCAATCATTCATTGGATTAAAAAATTTGAGTTGAAAAGAAAAAAATGTACTCTCTGAGTACATGAAGATGTACCCCCCCCACCTTGTACTTTTTATTTAGTTTCTTAATTTTTTTTTATCATTTTATAATTAAACTTATAGTTTCATGGTTCATTAGAGTAATAATCTTACAAAAAAAATAAATAAACACAAAAAATATTAGGATTTAGATTTTTTTTCTTTTATTAAAAATACAAAAAAAAAAAACATTTTATTATGTTAGATTAGACAATTTATTTTCTCTTCTCACATACCAAAGATATTTTATTCCATGAATTAGTTCTAGTTTCTTTTTTTTTTTCTTTTTCTAATTTTTTATTAATAATTGTTAATATTTCTTTATCGTTTTCATGCATCATTTTTTTTTATCCGTACTAACATTTTTTATTTTTGTGAGGTACTATCATGGAGCATTGGACTATTTGGCGGACAATTACGATTTTATTTTGTATATTATTTATTTTCACTCTAATTTTTATTTTTTGGGTTTGTAATTTTTTTCCCCCAGTTAATTGTAATCCCCCTCCCCGAAGCCATGTAATAGTCTAGGGCCTTTATTTTTCCGCTTTACTTTCCGCACCTATAAACTGCTATATACTGCTTAGATGTATGTTAGGATTGTATGGCAAGATAACTTAATTAATCGTTAGCTAACCTAACTCAAGATAAAATACTCGAATCTAACACACTTGCACGCACTCACCCCTAGGGTACGCCCCTCTTGGTTGCCTTCGAATATAAGGTCATGTCCCTCGAAATGCAGAGGTACCCATTAGCAAAAGTCCCTCGATTAAAAATCATCGCAAAGATTATAAGTCCCTCGATGACCCACGATGTTGCCTACGATGATATGATCTAGTCCCTCGAATGGTTGCCTACAAAACGATGATTGCCCCTCCGAATATTGATAAAGGTACCTCTACCTGTTGCCTTCAACGACCTCAATGACCCACACGTCCAATATAAACAAGGACTACCTACTTCTATATAGTATGGATAGTCCTAGGAACCTTAAAAAGCATAGAAAAAGACCAATTATTTAGGGTAGTGCTCTTAATCTGCCTAGCTCAATTAAAAAAAACATCTTTTCAATACTCTTTCAAAAACTAAGGTTACGCATTTACGCTAAAGTCCTTATGCCCTTTTTTAACTCAAAACAAACAAACATGAGCTAAGCAAATTAAGAGCCCGTAGATAACTACGGATGAAAAGGGTGCTTACACCTTCCTTTTTAATAACTTACCCCCCGAGCCCGCTTTCTTTTCAAAAGGTCTTTTTCTGTACTTTTTATCTTTCCTAAAATTGGACAAAATAAAAGTCGGTGGCGACTCTTGCTCACCGCAACATTGTTGCTTATTAAAATAAAAGTTAGTTCACCGAGTTACATGGACCAGTCCTATTTTTATAGAAAACAATCTACTAATGATCAGAGAAAAAAGATAAAATATTATAATTAGTATGATTTTCCTCATTTGTTTTTTGGGGGTTTGTTGTTCTTTGTGCAGAAAAGAAGAAAATTATTACGGGGACGAATCCGCTGCAACCGAACCCAGCAACCACCGCTGGCAACTCCTCCCTCCACGCACAGCCACCTTGAGCACCAAACCTCTGCAACCACGACACCACGGATACGCCTCCCCAACGGCGCGGATCTGCCGACCACCACAGGCGAGAATCTCCGTCCGAACCACCCCAATGCAACACCGACACCGGCGAATCACCGGACTCTGCTTCAGCCCCACTTCGGCTACCATCAGCTTCACGCATAACCACCCCTTTTGCGCCGCGATCAATAACAACAGCACCGTCCGGCAGAAATCAAGGAAAACACGCGGACGAAATCGGTGTGTATCGGTGGTTGCAAGCGAAGATTGAGTCGGTCCCGATCCAATTCCTTCCCCTCGGATTCCAATCGTTTTCTTTACAACAATCTGTACCAAATACTTTCAATTTTATTTCACTGCATAAATTATCCCTGCATATGTATTAATAATAACCTCTGTGTTTTCTGGAAAAAAGTTATATGAGAAAGAGGAAGACAGGGTCACGGGTCTGTGTCCATTATTTTGGTTTCTCTGGTTTTGTTTAAGTTAAATAATATTGGCAGCAAGAACATAACAAGCTGTCGTCACAGCATGGATGGCAAGAGGTCTCGTTGGCAAAGTGGAGAGCCTGGGTTCGATTCCCCCTGGCTACAAAAATTTTATTAAATTGTTTGTTTACCGATCCAGTGCTGCTCATCAATGAAGGTTCACCTCGCACGTGCATTATCAGCCATGAGATCACACTAATGTCCAGATCTGACGCATGTGGATTTGCAGGTCCATCAGGGAGGCGCCACACAAGATTATGCCCAGGTTTTCTATATTGTTTTATTTAATATATTACTTAATTTTTTAGGTTAATAACAATCAATTATAGCTAATGTAATTAATTTATAAATTAGGATTAGGAAAATATAAATAAAATTAGGATTAGGGTTAGGATCATAATATTTTTCCCGATTATTCGACCATCTCGATTTAATTTATTTAATCTATTTTAATTAATATTAAATCACAAAAACCCTGTAAAGGTTAAATATTAGGGTTTGCCCAATCCCACTGCCATTTGGCGAAACATTAACCTTTGTTTAATTCTCTTCTCGACGCGGCTAAATCTATTGGTCGCATTAGACAAGAGATAAAAAATATACAAATTTAAAATACATTCAATTTGCTGCCCGCGACGATCGAATCTATCGATCAGAGTAACCAGCAATGCCCCATTAATCCGTTAACTATAATGATCAAATCTATTGATCATCGCAACTAACGGCGACATATCAAATCAGGGTTGTACGCTAAACTTAAAACACATTCAAAACACTTCAAACCAAACTACGAATTTTCATCCTTTCGATCAGGCAATTCAAAATGTCTTTCAAATCACAATTTCAAAAACTACGATAGGCCATTCAAAAAGCCTTCAAACAACCTCATACTAATTCTAAGGCGTACAACCCTGTGCCCGAACTACGTTGACTCTGATTCTCCATAAGGAGATACGTAGGCACTTGGATAACCAAGGCGAGTCCCCTTCCCCATAAATCTCATCTTTGCCCTTTTCACTTCCTTAGCTATTAACCTCTATAATTTTAGCCAAAAACTGTTACTTTAGATTCAAAGCCATAGGAAAGAATTGAGGGTGCCTAACACCTTCCCTCGACCTGATTATAATAACTTACCCCGAATCTCTTAACTGCGTAGGGTTTCCTATTCGCCCTTCAGAATAGGTGGTGACTCTAAAAGTTTAATTTTTAGGGCAGGTTGCTACAGAGAGCAGCATTCGCAGCTTGCAGCTCCCTAGTCCTACCGATTAATGTGCCCTGGGTGGCCTCCATCAATCGGAAATGAGTAGCAAAACTGGTCTGTTGGACGTGCTGCTGGTTTTGGAAAGCCAACTGACTCTCCAAAATGCTACGCAGAGAGGCCGAGTTTTGCGTTTGGGAAGCTTCCATGAACGACATGTTCTCGGAAACCTGTTGCTGGATGGTAGAGAGGAAGGTATCACGCCTCTCCTATCGGGCCATATGCTCTCTCCACATGTCCTCAATAACATGGAAGCTAGGAACGGTACCTGCAGAAGGGTGAGAAGAAGATGGTGCAGTGTGTGATGGTGTGAAGTGCGGTGGTGACTCCGTACGGAGGTCAAACTCATCGTCGGTGTTGTTACCCTCCTCTAAAGGAATGTTTGGGGGTAACAGACCAGTGATAGCGGGAGCGCTTAAATCATAGGTCCAGTTACGCTCAAATCTTATGTCAGTACGGTGGGTACAAGGGGGGATAACACTCTCGATAGCGGCACTACCAACCATAAGGTGATAGCCACCTTCCTTCCTCGTCCTGCATAGTCGCATATCTTTCAAAAACTTTAAGCTTGCAGTACGAGGAGGAAGTGACTCTAAAGTAGCAAGCTCAGTGTCCAATCCAAGGGCACGAGCGATGGTAGTAACCAGGCCACAAAAAAATTCCCTTCTTTTGTTTTAGGCCCCATTGGTTTTGCTTCTTGGGGGTGTACCTAGTATTTTCCTCAACAAACATAATAACAATTATTTTTGTTAAATATATGTATGTATACGCATAAACACATTTATATTTATTATTCTGGAGATAAAATAAGGACAGAAAAGAAGAAAAATGTTAGTAAACAAAAATTTAGAAAATGCAAGTAATGGAAAAACATATATATATATATATATATATATATATATATATATATATATATATATATAAATAAGTACAAACATCAAGTCAACACAATGTAGTAAATGTGCTATGATGTAAAAGATAGAAAATGCGATAAACAAAAACTGGAAATAAGTCTGAAAGGGAAATAACAACATAGTAATATACTATAATAGGAGATCTCATGATCAGCACGGATCTAAATCACCAACCAAGAGGAGGTTGGGCAGGATGCTCAGGGCCTTGTAATATGGCTAGCTGTCGTCTGAGCTCAGCAACCTCATGTGTCAAGTCATCGATCTCACCAACATATGTGGCACCATCTAACTCAACCTGCAAAGTGAGGTCAGTCACCTCCTGACGGAGTGTAGGAGCCTACAATGTAGTAAATGTGCTACGATGTAAAAGATAGAAAATGCGATAAACAGAAACGGGAAATAAGTCTGAAAGGGAAATGAACAACATAGTAATATACTATAATAGGAGATCTCGTGATCAGCACGGGTCTAAATCACCAACCGGGAGGAGGTTGGGCAGGATGCTCAGGGCCTTGTAATTTGGCTAGCTGTCGTCTGAGCTCAGCAACCTCATGTGTCAAGTCATCGATCTCACCAGCATATGTGGCACCATCTAACTCAACCTGCAAAGTGAGGTCAGTCACCTCCTGACGGAGTGTAGCCATCTCTGCTCGCATCGCTACCATCTGTGCTCGCATATCCGGTTCCTGTAAGGCAAAATTATTAGTGTAAACGGTAGTGTGCTCAGCCTCAGGTCCAGGTGTGTGCTTTGGTACTATATCTTCAGTAACTGGATCCTCAATAACTGGTTCCTCTGACTCTGGTGAATACTTTGGCTCTGGAAAATCAGCTATGCCCACAAAAGTCTCGCCCCAACCCTCCAAGGAGTAATTCCAATTTGCCCGGTTGGAGACGTAATTCATCTGTGGATCTGGTAAGGTGAAATAGTAGACAGCCTGATCGTCAATAAGGAGCCTGTACTTATATGGATGGAAAGAAGCTCAGCGCATAAGCCCACGGTCTATGTAGAAATCAATGTCAATACGTGTACTACCACAATATGGGGTCAACTGGAGTAACTGATTATCCAAACCCAAAGCAGATACAATCAGCTTCACATTCCCACCAACGTGCAAATATCCCTCAGTGGACAATGCATTCGTATCGAGACTTTCTATCAAGAAAGCCCCACTAGCGATGGGACGCGACTGACTAGTGCATTACAAAAATAAGATCTCCTCTGCAGTCACGAGATGATCATAATAGCTCCTCCCAAAGAAGGTGTGGTACAGAATCATCTCAAAATACCTGAATGCTGGATTATGGATCCTCTTAGATAGCTGCTCAGACGGGTCAAGACTACCTCCACATATCCAAACCCAAAGCAGATGCAATCAGCTGCACATTCCCACCAACGTGCAAATATCCCTCAATGGACAATGCATCCGTATCGAGACTTTCTATCAAGAAAGCCCCACTAGCGATGGGACGCGACTGACTAGTGCATTACAAAAATAAGATCTCCTCTGCAGTCACGAGATGATCATAATAGCTCCTCCCAAAGAAGATGTGGCACAGAATCATCTCAAAATACCTGAATGCTGGATTATGGATCCTCTCAGATAGCTGCTCAGACGGGTCAAGACTACCTCCATCGGTAATAGCTCTCCAGAACCTGTCTATGTCACTGGTCATGAAATATCCTAGCGGAAGATTAGGGATGGCAGTAAGTGAAGTCTGGAATCCTAGCAAATCTCCAAACTTCTTCAAAGTAAGGGTGTACTCCGTGGCGAACATGTGGAAAGTGATGCGTCCATGGTCATGTCTAGTGCCTACGTAGGGCTCATAATCCAGTGAGCTAAGGAACTCCAAGGTGAGGTTCCTATAGGTCACATGGATGTCCTCAGCATACTCATCCCAACCGATTTGATGGCATAGGTAGCGGAGACTCGCCTCAATACCTAGTGCCTCTATGCAAGCCTGATCTGGCTATCTGGTCGGAAGCATGGGTCGAGCAGACAGTGCAGCAAAACAGGCTCTCTAGGTATCATCTCTGAAGGTCACAGTTAATCCATCGATGAAATCCATCCTGAAAAAGTGGAAACAAAGTATCTGGTCCTGAAAAACACGAATACGAATATTAGTCCAGACTAAATTATATAAATTAAAAAACTAAAACTTAAAAATAAAAATAAAAGGGAAAAGAAAAACATGGGTTGTCTCCCATGTAGTGCTTGTTTAACGTCGTTAGCTTGACGATAAGATCTCACTTTTCTATGTTGGTATTGGCGGTTCTATAAAAATTTGACTAGAGTAGTCAACCGGCAAGTCACCTCCTTTATACAACTGTAATCTTTGTCCATTTACCATGAAAGGAGCGCATGAATTATCCTTGACTTCCACTGCTCCAGACCTCAAAACTTTTGATACTTCGAATGGACCTGTCCATCTTGAACGTAGCTTACCAGGAAAAAGACGCAATATGGAATTGAATAGAAGAACACGGTCGCCTATGTTGAATTCTTTCTTAATGATTTTCTTGTCATGCCACATCTTTGTTCTTTCTTTATATACGATGGCATTTTTGTATGCATTCAGGCGGAGTTCCTCTAACTTATGTGTGTCTAAGATACGCTTTTCTCCAGCTTTTAGGTAGTCTAGGTTTAGAGATTTTATAGCCCAATAGGCTTTGTGTTCTATTTCAAAAGGTAAGTGGCAGGACTTTCCATAGACCAATTGGTAGGGGGTAGTTCCAATAGAGGTTTTATAGGCTGTCCTATAAGCCCATAGTGCATCTTTTAGCTTGGTAGACCAGTCCTTTCTGGATATTGAAACGGTTTTTTCCAGGATCTGCTTAATTTCCCTATTTGATACCTCTACTTGGCCTCTGGTTTGTGGGTGATATGGTGTTGCTACTCTGTGTTTGACTCCGTACTTACTTAGAAGTTTGTCAAATATCTTAGATATAAAATGTGATCCTCCATCACATATGACTAGACGGGGTGTTCCAAATCTAGGAAATATGATGTTCTTGAACAATTTGACTACTACTCTAGTGTTATTCGTTGGTGATGCTACCGCTTCTATCCACTCGGATACGTAGTCCACTGCTACTAGAATGTACTTATTCCCCATCGAAGATGGAAAAGGTCCCATAAAATCTATACCTTATACATCAAAGAGTTCAACTTCTTGAATATTCCTTAAGAGCATTTCGTCACGCCTTGAGATGTTCCCAGTGTGTTGACACCGGTCACACTTGACAATGTAAGCATGGACATCACGCCATAGAGTTGGCCAGTAAAGGCCTGCTTGAAAGATCTTGGCACGTGTCTTAGATGTACTCGCTTGTCCACCATAAGGTGCAGCGTGACAATGTTTGATGACATTTTCCACCTCTTCTTCAGGGACACAACGTCTAAAGATGTTGTTTATCCCTCTCTTAAAAAGGAGTGGTTCATCCCAATAAAAACTTTTGATATCGCTGAAGAACTTCTTCTTTTGTTGGAAACTTAAATCAGGGGGTATGATATCGACAGCTAGATAGTTTACGATGTCAGCGTACCAAGGTACGCTCCTCATTATTGAGATGTTGTCATGGTTTTCTTCTTTATAGGTTTCGGGGTCAACTTCTCTCGTTATGTTTATCCTAGCTATAAGTCTGTCATAGGTGAAGTAATCGTCTATAGGTATTAAATCTGGTTTTAGATGTTCTAGCCTAGAAAGGTCTACTAGATTCTCAGTTCCTTTCTTATCTTTGATATCTATGTCGAATTCTTGGAGCAAGAGAATCCATCTGAGCAATCTTGGCTTAGCATCCTTTTTGTTTAACAAATACCGAATTGCTGCGTGATCAGTGTAGATTACAATCCTAGCTCCTACCAAATAAGATCGAAACTTATCGATTGCGAATACTACGGCCAACAATTCCTTCTCAGTGGTTGTGTAGTTAAGTTGGGCGGCATCTAGGGTTCTACTTGCGTAATAAGTTATATGCAATTTCTTATCTTTTCTTTGCCCTGGAACTGCCCCAACTGCATAGTCACTAGCATCACACATGATTTCGAAAGGTTGCGTCCGATCTGGGGGTTGTATGATAGGAGCTGAAATCAGTGCTTGTTTTAAAATGTCAAAAGCTTCAATGCATTTTTCATTAAAATCGAACTCAACATCTTTCAATAGAAGATTAGTTAAGGGTTTTGTTATTTTGGAGAAGTCTTTGATAAAGCGTCGGTAGAATCCAGCATGTTCTAGGAAACTTCTTACTTCCTTAATGGTTTTAGGTTGGCTGAGGTTCTCTATAACTTCTATCTTGGCTTTGTCGACTTCTATGCCTCTCTCGGAGACAATCTGTCCTTAAACTATTCCTTCATTGACCATAAAATGACATTTCTCCCAGTTTAGCACAAGGTTCACTTCCACACACCTTTCTAAGATTTTCTCAAGGTTAGAGAGACAATTTTTGAAATCAAATCTGCATACCGAGAAATCGTCCATAAATACTTCCATAATATCGTCGAGATAATCTGCGAAAATTGACATCATACAACGCTGGAAAGTGGTAGGTGCATTACAGAGTCGAAAGGGCATTCTCCTGTAGGCAAACAGTGGCGGATCTAGAAATTTTTGTTGGTGGGGGCAAAAAATAGTGTAAGTATTTTGACTAAGAAAAATATTACAAATTTTATAATAATTATAATAACATATAAATTCAAATTATATAAAAATTTATATAAATTATATTTATTTTTTATGGATTTCTTTGTTCTAAAAAAATTTAATGACTTTTTATTATTAATACTATCAAGTATGACACTATAAATATATTCTTGAGTTTTGAAGCCTACTATACCTCCGATGAGTTTTCGAAAATGACACTTTATTATACATAAATTTATATAACCGTTCAATCGCTTATCCTTCATATACGAATTCATATTTTATTCTCTTTAAAATTTATGGTGGAAAAAAATTATTTTCTAACAAAAATAACTACACATCTAACACTTTTTAAATAAAATATCAAATTAAAGACAAACTAGTTCTATAAAGTAAAAGAATTTATAATAAGAATTTAAAAAACAACAATTGAAATAGTTAAACAATTGAAATAGTTAAACTTAAAAGATAAAATTATAACTTGTAGTTAAAGGTAAATTAATGTGATGTGACTACTTAAATTTTATGGGGGCTCTATGAAATATATAGGTTAATGTCATTAAAGAAAAAAATTGTCTTGTGGGGGCTTAAGCCCCCAAAGCTAGTAACGTGCATCCGCCCCTGTAGGCAAATGTTCCATAAGGACAGGCAAATTTTGTCTTATCTTGGTCCTCTGGGTGAATGGGGATTTGGAAAAATCCCGAATATCCATCTAGATAACAGAAATACGAATGCCTAGCTAGACGTTCGAGCATCTGATCTATGAATGGAAGAGGGAAATGATCCTTCCTAGTCGCCTTGTTCAACTTTCTGTAATCTATACACATACGCCATCCTCCTTCTATTCGTTTTGCTACTCGCTCACCCTTCTTATTTTCTACAACCATGATGCCTCCTTTCTTAGGCACCACATGTACAGGGCTTACCCACTCACTATCCGAGATCTGATATATTATCCCAGCTTCAAGTAACTTAAGAACTTCTTTCTTAACTACATCACTCATTATATGGTTTATTCTTCTCTGATGTTCTATCGAGGGTTTCAAGTTTTCTTCTAGCATAATCCGATGCATGCATACAGATGGGCTTATTCCTTTCAACTCGGAGATTTTATAGCCTAATGCTGAGGGATATTTTCGCAAGATATATAAGAGCTGACTTGTTTCTTTTTGGTTCATAGTGGCATTAATTATAACAGGGCGATTCATCTCTTCATCCAAGAACTCATATCTTAGATTCTTGGGTAGTTCTTTAAGTTCTAAAGTGGGTTTTTTGAGATACGGTATAGGGTCTGG
Organism: Vicia villosa; assembly: GCF_029867415.1. Taxonomy (NCBI): domain Eukaryota; kingdom Viridiplantae; phylum Streptophyta; class Magnoliopsida; order Fabales; family Fabaceae; genus Vicia; species Vicia villosa. The sequence goes on along the minus strand of NW_026706180.1, from coordinate 231,486 downwards.
TGTAAGAGCTAAACATTCAAAGAGGTTGTCATCAATGTAGGGTTCCATTCTCTCAAATCCATCATCCTCTAAAATGGGGGTTGAAGGTAGTTTAGTTGAAGATTCATCTCGCTCAAGTTCATTTACGCATTCATCAATGATGTCGATTGCATAGCATGCATCTCCTACCACTGGTGCCATGAGAAACTTTGAGAGGATGAATTCTACCTTTTCATCTCCTACTTCGAAGGTTAGTTTTCCTTTCTTAATGTCTGTTATGGCTCCGGCGGTTGACATGAATGGTCTTCCAAAGAGAATCAGAATTTCTTCGTCCTCCTTAATATCCATTACTACGAAATCAGTCGGAATATATAACTGACCTATCTTAACTAGTATATCTTCTAAAATGCCCATAGGGTATTTGACAGATCTATCATCTAATTGTAAAGACATTTTGGTTGGCTGAAGTTCTCCTAAGGTTAACCTCTTACAAACTGCCAAAGGCATTAAGCTCACGCTTGCCCCTAGGTCTAAAAAAGCTTTGTCGATCATATGATTTCCTAGGATGCAGGGAATGGAAAAACTTCCAGGGTCTTTGTCTTTCTTGGAAAGTTTATTTTCGGAGATGGAATGGCACTCTAAGGGTTTAGGATTGTCGAGTCTGTGCTTTTTAGACCATATGTCTTTTAAGAATTTAGCATATGATGGCATTTGAGTGATTTCTTCTGTAAAAGGGATTTCTACGTGAAGTTTTTCTATCACGTTGATGAATTTTTTGTACGGACTTTCTATCTTACTTTTCTTAAGTTTATGTGGATATGGAATAGGTGGTTTATATGGTGGTGGAGGTGTGTAATCTTTGTCTTTTGTTTCTACTCCTTGGTTTGGTTGTTTTGTAGATTCCTCTGGTTTCTCCACTTGGTTCGTGAGCACGACATTTTCCTCAGGTCTTTCGGGTGCGCTCAATGTTGGGTTTCTAGGTCCATCATAAGCGGTTCCGCTTCTTAAGTTAATGCAGTTTGCTTGCCCTTTTGGATTGGGTTGAGTTTGACCAGGGAATTACCCTCCAGGTGTAGTTTGTGCGGCTGGTGTGTGAGCTATTTGCGAGATCTGAGTCTCAAGCATCTTATTATGAGTTATGACTCGGTCAAACTTGGTTCCTAGTTTTGTTATTAGGTCATTCATATGAATGTTTTGGTTGTGGAACTCTTTATTTTGTTGGGTTTGGGCTAGAATGAAGTTTTCTACCGTCTCCCTAAAACTGGGTTTTGGTTGTACAACTTGCATAGGTTGGTTTTGTCTTTGAGTCGGGTAACCTTGCGGTCTAGAGGGTCCAGGATTTTGGATTGGGTTATTATTTTTATAGGAAAAATTAGGGAGGTTCCTCCATCCAGGATTGTAAGTGTTTGAAAATGGGTTTCCTTGGGTATAATTAACTTGTTCTGAACTAGAATCATTCAACAGGTTACAATCAGAGGTTTGATGTCCTTCGATTCCACAGAGTTCGCATTTCGATTGGATAGCGGCTATTGTGGCAGGGTTTTGAGACATATTTTCTACTCTTAGGGTTAGAGCATCCATTTTGGCATTCATCAAGTCCATGCAACTTATCTCATGTACTCCTCCTTGGGCCTCCTTCTTCTCCACTGTCGCTCGTTCGGCTCCCCATTGATAATGGTTTTGGGCCATGTCTTCAATTAGGGCGCAAGCTTCAGGGTAAGGTTTGTTCATCAACAAACCACCAGCGGCAACATCGATAGACATTTTGGTGTTATAATGGAGTCCATTATAGAAGGTGTATATAATTAACCAGTGCTCTAGGCCATGGTGTGGACAAGCTCTCAAAAGGTCTTCAAAAAGTGATTCACCTTGGATAGCGGTCTTGCTAGGGGGGAAATATCTAGTAAGGAAAACTCTCCTAAGGTCTTCCCAAGTTGTTATTGAGTTTGTGGGAGAGGAATCTAACCAGTCCCGTGCCTTACCTCTAAGTGGGAATGGGACTAGTCTAAGGCGAATTGCCTCAGACGTAGCACCATTTGCTTCAAGGGTGTCAGCTAACTGGATAAAAACCTTTAGGTGTTGATTCGGGTTCTCGGTAGCGAGACCAGCGAATTGGTTTTGTTGTATTAATTGTAATAGTGTGGACTTTAGTTCGAAATTGTTAGTTGTTATAGCTGGGTTTACTATACTAGAACTAGGCTCCTCGTTAGATGGTTGTGCAAACTCCTAGAGTGGTCTTCGGTTACGATCTTCGGCCCGAGCTCTTCTTAACATACTTATAAAGAGACGGGCTCGAGCGTAACATTCAGGTTCTACTAAAGGATTTATTAGGTTACCGGTGCTACGATTTCTACGCATCTACCGGCTAAATATAGCCTCAGTCTAAACGGGATAACAATAGGGTACGAAATTTGATGAAGTTTTGGTCCTCGGCAACGACGCCAAAAACATGATGGGATGTTTACGTATAGTCTAAATATAGAACTACAAGTGCACAGCCTATCGAAGTAATATATAAGATTATCGAACCATAAAGACCAATTGTCAATCTATCAATCTTATTGCTAAGGTGTTTATCTAAGGTAAATCAATATGGTTAAATGGGTGTGGTGCAAGGAAAATAAAGGTATAAAGTAAATGACAGATAAAAGCAACGGGATCGAATGTAAATCACGTAAGTCGGACCATGTTCTAGTTATACATGTATAAAACTACTTCTGAGGCAATATTTTCTACTTGTAGAAAGGAATGATTTAACGGGAACTTGTCGCTTTCGCGTACTAAGAATCGAGATTACCCTTTAAGTCTACCCCTTGATTTGTCACATATTGAAAAGTGCGCATTACGTTAAAGTGGTGAACTTATTTTTAAGAAATCAATTACTTGTCTTAGTAGAAAAGTGATTTTAACTTGAGAAATTTAACTTAAAGAGATTCTTGGCTTTTAACCAAGAATCAGATTTAAAAACCCACAAACGCGTTTGAAAATAGTTCCAAAATCGTTTTCTAAAAATATGCTAAAGATCTCTAGTTAACTAAACGAATGGCTTTCGGTCTTTCCGTTTAGTTAAGAACTAATCTAGTTTGATCTTAAGTATGGACGACTTTCGATCTTACCCATAAACATTAAACACAGCAAACGAGTATTAAAAGTTAAAACATCCTCAGTAGTTTTTCTATTGATGGAACATTGAAACACGATTGTGATATGATCCTTACATTCTAACCCTTATAAATTTAGCCAGACATGGAAATAAATGCGAGCCTATAAAACATGTAGGCTATGGTAAGAGCGTAAAGTAAAAGGTGTGAGTCTATAAAACATGTAGACTATTGTAAGAGCATTTAAAGTCTATAAAACGTGTAGACTATGGTAAGAGCATTTAAATTCTCTGAAATGTGTAGACTATGGTAAGAGCATTTAAAGTATATAAAACATGTAGACTATGGTAAGAGCAATAAAGTAAATAAATATTGTGATTAAATAGAACCTTGTTCCAGTCGGAGACTTGAATCTGATACAAATTGCGGAATTGTAAAAGATGGTATGATGAACTTCAACCAAAGTTCTTCAAACTTGATTACAAACCTAATCTAAACCGTAATAACTCCCCGATGTGAAGAGATTATCACTTTACAGATACTGATGGTATATGGCTTAAGTAATACTAAGCTTGGATGCCTTGAAGCAATGGAAATCGAAAACTATATATAGAGGTTCCTGAAGGCCGCGGGCGCAGTCCCCCCTCCGCGGGCGTCGTGTGTGGAAACTGCCAGATTGTGGGGACGTGGCAGTTGGCCACTGGGTGAAAGTGGGTCATGTCATCGCGTTCCCTGTATCCGGCGTGGAGATGGACGCCATGTGTGCATTTTTTTGGCGTTTTTGCTTGTTTCTTCGCAGAAGGCTCTGAAAGGACGTGTGACCTTAAAACAAAGGAAATACGGGCATAATAATGGAAAACAATAATAAAAACTAAGGAAGACATGTGATATTTGAGTCAAAAACATGGTGCGATTCGGTGTTATCACCATCTCTTGCAAGGTTCTATTCTTCCTTTCTACAACACCATTATGTTGTGGAGTTCTATGGAAAGAGAGATCATGTGATATTCCATTCGCATCAAACAGACTCTCAAAGTCTTTATTCTCTATCATGTAATATGACCCACACGTCTATGCCAGACCCACTGCTCTTCGTTAATAGACAGAACACATTTCACATTCTGATTTTTCAAATCAGATAACCTTATTCTGTAAATATTGTTCTTCTCCTAAACACTGAACAGGACATAACCATCCTTCTGACTAACAACTTTACAAGACGTTTCATTGAAAATGACGTCATAACCATTGTCAATAAGTTGACTAATTGAAAATAAGTTATGCATCAAACCCTCAACTAAAAGAACACTATTAAGTTATGCATCAAACCCTCTAGATTTAAGTTCCAAATCTTGGAACATACGCCTTTCTCCCGTCATGTGTAGCGAGAAACCACTGTCCATGTACCATGATTGGTGTTTCAGTGGAGCCATCAAGGATATCTGTAACAAAGATTATCTCATCCTTAAGTACCCACTTTCTGGGTCCTCTCTTGTTAGTAGTTCCAGAGGTTTTGACACCTTTAGATTCACGTGCAATAGGATAATCAAGTGAAATTCGTGCATAACATTTAGGCTTAGAAGCTTCTTTCTTTATTTGTGGTTGTGATGTGATAGAATCAGAACCTTCTTGTTCAGAACAGTTCAATTTAGTTCCAACAAGCACGAAATGTTCAGAGAGAGGTTTTGGAATAACAAACTCAGTTTCATCAGGTTTCTTTGGTGGTCCTGAGTATCCCAATCCTCTGCCTCCATTTTGTTAACACCATAGATCATCGAATCTATATTGCTTCTATATATGCTTTTAGCTAAGAAATACTGAAAAGCTCTATCATATCTAATTACTTCATAAGCAACAAATGCCAAAGAAGTGATCTCTTCTTCTAACTTAGAAACTTTACTTTTCAGAGCAAGATTTGATTTTTCTAAAGCAATTTTTTTTTATGATAGTCTTGCTCAGACTTTGTAGAGTTCTCAGAGGTAGCTACAAATTTCTTTTTCAGATTTTTGTATTTACTAAGAAAAATATGATGTCTTTTCATTATTTCAGATAAACAAGATTCAAGTTCAGTGTGAGAAATAGAAGACATTACCTTTGTGTTATCTTCAGAGTCTGATTCCTCATCTGATGTTGGCTCATATTCTGAAATGACTTCACTTGTGACAGTCTTGACCATAAGAGCCACATTTACTTTCTCCTCATCATAATCTTCTTCTTCTGACTCTGAATCATCGCATATTGCCATGAGACCCTTCTTTGCCTTGAACACTTTCTTGGGTTTTTTTCCCTTCTTGAGCTTACGACATTCATTTTTGTAGTGTCCGGATTCTTTGAACTCTTATCAAGTTACTTACTTTTCATAAGCTTTCCTTTGACCAGATGTAGATTCAGATCTACCTTTAGTTCTTCTTGTTCCTCTGAACTTGCTTTATTTATGCTTCCGTATCTGACTGATCCTTCTAGATATGAGGTGTAGATTTAGATATACCTTTAGGTCTTCTCGTTCCTCTGAACTTGCTTTATCTATGCTTCCATATCTGACCGATCCTTCTAGATATGACAGAGAGTCTGTCTTAACTTGAATCTTCCTCAGATCCTTCTAATTCTTCCTCTTCAGCTTGAAAAGCCTTTGTCTTTTCAGACCTAAACTTCAGAGCCACATATTTACCTTTCTCATGAGGTTCATCTTCCTGAAGCTTAATCTCATGACTTCTTAAAGAACTGGTCAGTTCCTCAAGACTGGTATTATTCAAATCCTTTGACAGCTTCAAAGAAGTTACCATTGGTCTCCATTTCTTAGGCAGATTTCTAATATTCTTCTTAACATGATCTGAAGTAGAGTATCCTTTGTTCAGAACCTTAAGTCCTGCAACAAGAATCTGGAATCTTAAAAACATAGCTTCCATAGATTCATCATCTTCCATTCTGAAGGCTTCATATTTCTGGATTAGGGCAAGAGCCTTTGTCTCCTTAACTTTAGCATTGCCTTTGCGAGTCATCTTAAGAGAATCAAAGATAGAGTTTGTAGTTTCTTTATTTGTGATTTTCTCATACTCAACATGGGAAATAGCAGATAGCAAAATAGGCCTAGCTTTGAAATTATTCTTGCATGCTTTCTTCTGATCATCTGTCATTGCACTTCTTGCAATCTTGACACCATTTGCACCTAATGGATAACTGTAGCCATCAACTACTAGATCCCATAGATCAAAGTCAAATTCCATGAAGTACATTTCAATTCTATCCTTCCAATAATCAAACTTTTCTCCATCAAACATAGGAGATTTAGCAGTATATTGATCTATATCCTTATTTTCAATAACAACGGATTTTTCGGCCATTATTTTTAACACAGTATGGATCGGTAATGAACGTTGTTAAATGCTTGATAAAAATGAAAACTTTTAATCACCTCAGAACCAGAGCTCTGATGCTAACTGAAGGTGTGAAAAACACTAGAAAGGGGGGGGGGGGTTGATTCGGGTTTTAACACCGAAACTTTTCCCTTTAAAAAGAAGTTGATTCTTGATAATAAAAATAAATATGCAAGAAGGAAAAAACAAGGTATGTTTATACTAGTTCACTTGAAAAATATCTAGCTAATCTAGTCCACCTGCCAAGGTGATTTCGCCTTATCAACAGGTTCTTAATCCAATAATCACAAGATTATTACAATGCATAAGCTAACTGTAAGTGACTAACATACAACCTCTAAGACACACTAATCTTAGACTTCTTAAGAAATCTGACCAACTGGTCCCTTAAGGAGTATATCAAACTACAGTTTGAAAGAAAATTTGTTTACAATGAATGCTTCTACACAAGATGGAGTAAACAGTAAATACAAATTCTAGACTTAAGAGAAATGAAAAGCTTATGAACAGTCTTCTGAGAGTGTTTGAATAATCGTGAAGTAGCAACTTTTGCTTTTCAGTCTTCAAGCCTATTTATAGCGAAATATCATAATATATCCGTTGAAGGGAAAATTTGGAACTTCTAGAAAGTTGGCAGCTTGAACGTAGTGGGAGACAAGATTGTACGACGTGTTCGTCCTTTCATGGTAGTAGAGCGAAACATTCGGTTTGTACCACGTACTATGTACTACGTAAATGTTATCTTCTTTTATTCTTGGACTTCAGAGGCTCTGCTGAGCATGAGTTAGAAGATAGAAGATAAGTTTGGGGTCTTCAGAATTTTAAGTCTTCGAAGTCTTAAGAACTGCGTCTTTAGAGTCTTCGGAACTGCGTCTTCAAAGTCTTCAGCACTTGGTCTTCAGTACCCTTTATCTTCATAAACAAAAGTCTTCAGCATCTGAACTATTCCTTAGAAACTTAGTCTTCAGATCTTTAGCACTTGGTTTTCAATACCCTTTATCTTCAGAAGCAAAAGTCTTCAGCATCTGGACTATTCCTTAGAAACTTTATCTTCAGATCTTCAACACTTGGTTTCTTCAGATGGCCTATCAGAGTCACATACTTCAGAGTCTTATGAAGTGTTTTGCTACTGTTCATCATAATATATGTAGCACAGAAACGTAACAAGGATTCTTCTAATGATATGGCAACGCCTTGAATCAAATCAGAACCTGTTTGTTATATTCTCAAAAATAACAAACATTAGAGTACCAAAATTGTTTATACAAATATACTCATTGTTATCATCAAAACTCAGAGATATATTATACAACCAAATCTTGTTCTAACAATATCTAGTAGCATGTACTCTCTTGGTGGATAAATCTCATGTTTTTATTGATGCTCAGTACTTGTGGTTGTTCAATTGCCTTGAGACTAGCAGCTAGGCTTGAAGTTGCGATTGTCTTTTAGACCAAACAAATTTCTGGTTATTTGAGTCTATTCTAGGTATACTATAACTTATATGGTGTTCAGTTCTTATTTAATTGTTATTTGGTGTTTAGTTGTTAATTATTATTTGTGTGTATGTATTTTTTATCGGTGCTGGATATACGAGCATTCCCCCACCATTTGTGATAGGTAGGTGAAACATACACCTATGGGAGCCCCACAGGCTAGGATATGGAAGGCAAAGTAGTCGCATTCAGGTGGTGTTGTGGAGTACAGGAGGAGGCGTGATGCCCTGAGAGTAGAGGATGCCATATGGACACCATACACAGCTTACAGGACCCGTTGTGAGTTATATGAGTCTTCTTTATATTCAGGTTATATGAGGTGGGAGACCTTAGTGTTGACTCACTTTCTAGAGAGGTGTCTACGACAATATGGCTATGTCCATGGCATCCCACTCCCAGTTTCGAATGTCTTCAGAGTCACTTCATCAGCTCCGCTTGTACCATTATGGATGTTGTAGTGAGGGTTCAACATGATGCATAGTGTAAGGATGGTTACCTGGAGTGGTATCTCACTATTTCACACCCTCACATCATCCGACTTATTGGCGGGCCTTCTGATGTTGGAGTGTCTTCTAATGCTGGAATTTCTGAGGCTGAGGTACGGATTGACGACGTGCAGCCATCGCCACCTCCACCAAGCACAGATGACTAGGAGAGCTTGCATATGGATAACCTCATGGGTTTGGTAATCCCATATGGTGAAGTTTTTACTAGATTATCTCGGGCATCACACATAACTCGTGGGGGCCTATTTAGATATTTCATTTGATAGTTGTATTATTCGTATATTTTGTGACTCATTTTGTGACTCAGACTACTTACCTCTCTCTCAGAGGTTTTCTCAGTCAGACGCAACTCTTGTGCTTCTAGACTAATTTGCAGTTCTTCAATTCTCATGGTGCTTATATCCTTAGAATGTTCAATAGCTACAACAATATAATCAAATTGAGGAGTAAATGATCTCATTACATTCTCAATAATCACTTGTTATGAGAGTGTTTCTCCACAAGTTTTCATCTCATTAGTGATCATAATCACTCTAGACATGTACTCCGGTATCTTTTCATTGTTCTTCATGTTGATATTCTCATATTGCTTCCATAGACTCTAACGCTTCACGTTCTTCACTGATGCATCACCATCACAGCATCGTACCAGTGTGTCCCACACAGCCTTCGCCTTTGTCGAATCAGAGATCCTCTCAAACACGTTCGCATCCACACACTGATGGATATAGAACAACGCTTTCTAATCCTTCTTCCTCATTTCTTATTGCGTGTTTCTTTGCACTTTCGTTGCATCCGCAGCAACCTGCGTGTAACTTTTGTTCACGAGATCAAGCACATATTGGCGCCAAACCACACATGCATCTGAATCATCCACATATTCCAATTATTTTCATCAAACACCAGAAGTTTTGTATTCAAACCACCGTTTTCACCATTCATCTTCGATATTATGCAAGAAATCACTCAAATTTCACCAGACACTCGTGTTTCCCGATCCCTCGAAATCAAGAAATGTGATTGCGCTACGATTCGGATCTTCAATTCCCTATGAATTGAATGAATCGAAATCAAAACAATCACACACCTCACGTACACTTGTGTTTCCCTTTCCGTGGATCCGAACCAGAGCTCTAGATACCAATTGTTGGTGGACAGCGGAACAAGATGAATAAGATGAAGATGGAAGAAAGAGAAAAAGTTGTAACTAACTTTTACTCAATTGAAACAGTTACAAGAAAAATTCACACGTTCTACTCATTGCAAAGCAACGAAAAAAAACAACATATACCAAACTCATATTGGACCAACTAACTAAAACCTAACACAAGGCCCACGACAAACTAATAATAAATACTTAGAGTTTTCACATTAGATATAGATTAATTTTAATTTAAAATATTGTTATTTTTTTCCTATGGCTCTTAATTATAAATAAATGTGTTGTCTTTTCACATGTATTTCCTATCTATTATGAAAGACCAAAATATAATTACTATAACAAAGAAGTTTAATAAAAAAATAATGAATTTTGCTTTAGTGTTAATTAATGGAGTGAACCAAAGGATACATGCAACATATTGATTCAAGACATTTAACAATATTTTTATATTCATAAATTGCTTCTTGCAACTCTCAAGTGCTAAAAACTACTTAATTGATGCTAACAAACGCATGGAATTTTTACCTATAAAGAGATCAAAAAATTGTGTTTATTACATACAAAAGAGAAAAAATATGGATCAAATTTTCATGAATATTTATATTTTGATCGCCTTTCTTTCTCTATTATTTATTATGGAAATTAGTGGAGGTGTGCCATTTTTTCACACCATTTTGAATTTTTCTAATTTATCTTACATACAATATTTTATCAACTTTTAGTAACTTTTTTTTTCCATATTTGCTATTGCAGATGATATTCCCTGCACTAGTGATTCGGAATGTCCAGAGGTGTTAAATTATTTCTCTCAGTGTTACCAAGGAATTTGTCGATACTATTGAGCATATTACTTAAGTTTAAAAATAATTATATTATTTTTAGGGTTAGGGTTTTAAAAAATGGTCGTCGTCGTGTTGTGGTTTTGTAAATTTTTTTGCAATTTTGGTTGGTATAGGTATCGTGATAGTGTTTGTGGTCGTTATGGTGTGAGTTAACTACAATTTATTCTTTAATATAAAAATGGTGGTAACAGTATCAAAATTGACACCTGTCGAAACCGTTTTGTAATGGTCGATTTAGCGGTTGCATATCGTTTTTTAAAACTCAAGGTATAATTTCATTTGTATGTTAATAATGTTTGTACGTTTACAAATTACTTTAGAATTTAATTTATGCTTCTATGTTCTTTTAATTTTATGATATGCTCAAATGTGTATTATGATATTAGTATATAAGTAGTTTTACTTTCTTTTTTCAAAGAAATATCCTATTCTTTAAGAAATGAAGATGATATTTACTTCATCTCAACCAAGGCAGTCAACAAAAAAGACAACTTTAAAGTTGAACTTATTCACTTAATATAAAAGGATTAATGATTTTTTAATTTTATAAAGTTTAATTCTTTAAATTGGTGTTGTACTTTTGGCCCAACACACATTATCTTAAATTAATCCCAATACGTCAAGTTTATTTTGAGGTCAAACTTTCCTTTGCAATATGGAAATCGAACTATCCCCAAAGAGATGGTGAGCCTTTAGTCTCTTCCTGATGGTGAGATAGCTTCATCTCTCAATTTTCACAATTTCAATCTCATCACATAAATGGAATATTTTTACTATGGGGTTCAACATTTTTGTTTTAGCTCCCATATGCATGTGTTTCTTCATCTTTGATTATTCCGTTTTAAAATTTCTTCTAAGGAGTATTTTGATGGTAAAATTTATCGGTGAAGTAAGTTATTGAGAAAACCTTATGTACATATTTCATAATTATCAAGGCCAAGTTCCTAAGTCGGATGTATCGAGTAGCGTTAAGGAGTAGTAGTAGCCGAGCTGCTGCTGAAACCTCAAGAAGTCAGAAGTCGGGATAACATCCCGGAACTATCAAGACTAGCTTAAGAACAGAGGGGTCAATGATCATAAAACATTACAAGTCATTGATGGAGTCGAGTACACATGGTTAATGAAGACGCTTCAAGCACTTATGGACGGTTACAAATGTTACGAAGCTGATTAATGGTCATTAGACCATGAAGTTCACTATAAACTAGTGGGATACCCGTGCGTGCGCACGGGTACTGGTGTGGACCGTTTAATTGTCACCAGTTTGTTATGAGAATTTAAAAAAAGATGAAAAAATCTAAAAATTATTGGAAAAAAAGAAAAAAAATAGACTGCAAGATAATTGTATAAATTTCTACAAACTTATATTGTTAAGAAATACTATTAAACACATCAATTGTAAAAAAAAACAATTGTGAAAAAAAGGAAAAAAAGTATTTTTTAGGATTGAGAGAATTGTAATAATGAAAGAATTTAAAAAGTTTAATAAAAGAGATAAATAATTATTCAAAATTAAAATTAGTTAAAAATCAGTAAAAACATAGTTTTAGTCAAAAGTCCAAACAGAGAATGATATAAAAGAATTAAGTTTAATGTTGTAGTCATTAAAAATTGGGAAACCCATGCGTCCACACGGGTTCTAGTGAGGGTTGGACCGGGATTTTTACTTAGTACATATAGTATTAAATAAAAAAATAAAAAAAAAAATATGTATTTCATGTAATGACCCGTTTGTCCGCATTGGTACTGACGTGTTACCCGTGCATCCACGAGAAATTTGGCCTGCTTACCCGTGCGTCACATGTCATTGGTGTGTTACCCATGCGTCCGCACGGGTACTGGTTTGGGTTGGACTAGGTGTACCAGATAGATTGTTCATTTAATCTAAAAACTTAACATGAATCTTTTATTGTGAAAAAACTTATGATTAGGCAGCATCTTATAATTAGTTTAAAGGATAATTATAACATAAAAAGGAGCATTTAATTGGACCACAAAATAAAGTGATAACAAAAAGTAAATTTAAAGGGCGACAAATATTTACTAAGAATAGAATGGTGGTAATAGGGAAAAGTTGAATTATTCCAGTTCATCAAAATATTTGTATCAACAATACACTTTTCCTGTTTTTAAAAATATTTAGATAAAAAATACTCTTGTTCTCGTTTATAAAAATATTTATATAAATAATATATTATTTGATAAAATAATAAACCTTTTTCGTTTTTAAATGATGAATAAAAATAATAAAAACTTATTTGATAAAATAATAAAATTTAACTAAACACACATTAAAATATATATTTTTAAAATAAGTAACATTCATTTGGTTACACCTTTAAATTCTATCATCATTAAATAACATTAGTTCATACCATAATAGTTCATACCATAGCACCATACCTTCTAAAAAATAGAGATGAATTGTAAAACAATATCTTTAAAATTTCAATGATACATCCACATCATTCTAAAACAGAAAATGGATTTTAAAAGCACTAATACATAGGTGACAACTATAATAATCAAGTTAATAACACAAACTTATGATTCGTAAGTCCAAACTACAAATCAATGAGATGGGAAGTTTGTCCAGCTATTTTTATATCATAGCCGGATCATTCATCTGGTCTCTCATCTGTTCATGTAAATCAGTAGTTGAGGATGGGAAATCTGGCTCTGAAGCATTCATGTCCAATCTCCCCAACAATATTTGCAATTGTTATTCGTTGCGGGGGTGAATATATATAATGGGAAATAGAACAGACGAGAGGATTAAAATGCTACCATGAAGTTGAAAACCTGTATTAAAAAATAAATTGAGGTTTAAAAAACAAAAACTTGAAATTTAGATACCGAACGTCATCAACAGTCTTAAATTGAGTCAGAACCTCACTCACTTGATTACTTTCTTCATCATAATTGATTACCACAATATGCTGAAGAGTGGTTGATATAGAACTCGAAACCTGCATAAATTGAATTAGTTTATTATTACGATATCGTAAACATACTATTCAAATCTGATAAAACAATATGTTCAGAGTCAAGTGATTGAACCATTCAAATTTACAAAAAGAATCTATTGAATCCGCATAACTATCAAACCTGCTATTGAATCAGTTTTGTGTTGATTATTCATAACCCATACGGTGGAAGCGGGTTCACAAAGGCGAGGAGAGCTTAAGAACTCATCGGCCTCCAACGATTGCTTTAACCAAGAGTTTGACACACCGCAGCCAACTTCTTCGCCATATTCATAAAATTGCTTCAGAGACAGAGGAAGAATCGCCTAGGATGTTTGATGATACCCTCGCATATCGATAAGCGTTTTCATCTCCAAATCTGCAGTAAATCAATGACTAAAATTAGTACAATCAAACGTAACATAAAGCAACAAACAGTAAATCTGAATAAATAAAGGAAATAGATGAACCTCCTCCATCTTCAATCATGCCGCCCCATCTTCGATTCCCTTTTCAAGTTCATGAACAAAATAGAGAGAAATCTTATGAATGAACTCACCTTATCGCTCCACGAGTTAAGTTCCTGTAAAATCAACCATAAGAAACACAAAATATCTACCATTGCCATCAAAATCACTATGATATTAAACTGAAAGTTATTATGCATTTCTTTAGCATCCTTACTGCAGCTGCCTGAGCAGAGTGATAACAATAGCATGGTATACATAACAAAAATCAAAGGCATTGAAGGTTTTATCATCCAAACCGTGTTATTCCATCCCCTGCTCAAAGAAGAGTAAATTTATTTTTTGACAATCTTGTCAAATATCATCATAGTCATACTACAACAAGAAAGGTCAAAGCATGATGCAGATTCGCCCACTATTTCAATTTTTTCCAACTCTCTCCTGCATAAAATTGAGATAAAGGGCAGCAATAACACGATGATGAAGATTTTGTAAAATTTTGCTCAAAAGGTGGACTAAATGAAAACATTAATGAACTAAATGAAAACAACCAATCCTAATGCAGTGAAGCCATGATTGTTTGATATGATAAAAAGATAGAAGAAAGGAGAAGAGAAATTTGGGATTGCTGGAGATGAATGAAACAGTAAACCCTAACCCCCTTTTCTTTTAATCCGATTTTTCTGCCATGGATCTCGAGTTTTTGTTTCCAGAAACCAAATCAATCCCTAAGACGAATGAGGTGTTTTCTTCCTCTCCTTCTTCTTCGAGCATCCCTGTTCCTCAGCCCGTGAAGTCTTTTGCGCAAGCTTTGAAAGGGGTATGTGATATCCCTGTATCGCAGCTCCCTCAGCCTCTGATCAAAGGGGATCGCCCTTCTATTACCATTCCAGAGGAAGAATATAAGGCAGGCATAGATGAATGTAAGAACAATCTCCATGGGAGAGTTCTATGGCCAAAAGGAACTTCGCCCCTTACTGTTGTTGAGCTCAGGAAGAAGCTTACTCTTATTTGGTCAAACATGAAGAACTGGGGCGTTCAGTCATTGGGCAAAGGTTACTATGAATTTACTTTCTCTAGTATAGAAGATATGCGCAAGGTGCGAGCTTTGGGAGCTATGAGTTTAAATCCAGGTTCATTAAAGTTGTTTGCTTGGACTAGGGATTTTAATCCGTCAGTACAAAACAACACCTCTGCTCAAGTGTGGGTCAGATTCTATGGGTTGGCCCAGGAATACTGGAGGCCACGGATTCTTTTTGCCATTGCTAGCTGCGTAGGTACACCAATTTGTATGGATGCTGCAGCATCTAAGTCTAGGGTGGACCGTACCTTCGGGCAATTTGTTCGCGTATTGATCGACATGGACCTGACACGTACATTGAATCACAATGTTTTGGTTGAAAGAGAAGGCTTTGCGTTTTTCTCAGACATTGAATATGAAAACTTACCTGAGTTCTGCACGCACTGCAGAAAATCGGGTCATGTGGTGCAAAATTGCAAACTGCTAAGACCCCCTATGAACTCTCATGCTCCAAAGCCGCAGGAGCCTGCATTACTTAATAAAAGTCCTACCGAATCAGATCATGCTGATTCTGTTCACTTAGAAGCTAGAGCGGATGATGGTGATTTTGGTGGAAATAATTCTGATAATACCTTGAAAAAACAGGATTTGGTGAATGATGTACCTGAAGCTGAAGCTTTGCTGAATGGCTTGGCTGTTGATGACCCTGTTTTGGTTCCTGTAAACTCTCTAAATTTTGTTACTCATCCCTCACGGAACAACGACTCTCAGCTATCAGAGTTTGTAGACGCAACGCAGTTTGATGTCGCCAAAGCTGATGAAGGAGCTGTTTTTCTCCAGAAATCTTGGGATAACCTTGCTGAAGAAGATGAACCTATAGAAGGAGCCTTCTCAAATGCGATCTCCAATCTCAACAAAAAGAAACACACAACTAGAGTAAAAAAGAAACACTCTTCAAGGTCTCAAGCAGGGCCAAAAACAGTGTCATCATGAAGTGTGTTTATTGGAACATAAGGGGTGTGGCTAATGCTTCTTCTAGATTAGCCTTGAAAAGAATAATCAATAAATACAAGCCTGATTTTTTAATAATAGCAGAACCAAAAATTGTCTTTGATAATTTCTTTCAGCTTTGGTTTGCAAGGTTGGGTTTCAAGCTTTTTGCCTCGAATTCGTCTGTTATTCCGTCTATTTGGTGCCTTTGCAATGTTTCTTTTACTCCTAGCCTTATTTCTGTGTCAGATCAATTTGTTGGTTTCTCGGTTTGCTTGGACAATCAGCAGATGGCCATTGCTGCCGTTTATGCCTCTACAAACTTGGTTAAAAGAAGGGAGTTATGGCAGGATTTTAATGTTCTTCAGGGATGTTATCCTCTCCCCTGGGCCTTCTTTGGGGATTTCAATGCGATTATGGGAGCTTTCGAGCATCGGGGCCGGAACAGTCCGGCTTTTAGGCCGATGGCTGATTTCATTAGTTGGACAGATTGCAATAATCTTTTTCATTTCCCTACTACTGGTGCCAAGTTTACTTGGTCTAATAAGAGGGACCCTCCTTTCCTTATAGAGAGACGTCTTGACCGGTGCATAGGTAACTCTATTTGGCTTGATATTTGTGGCAGTATCGCTGTTTCCACGCTGCCTAAGGTATGCTCTGATCATCATCCCCTCCTGTTGGAATTTCACATTCATTCTTTCAAAGTCGCTTCCCAGTTCAAGTTCCTTAGCACGTGGTCGCTGCATGATAATTGTAAGGAGTTGATTGGCTCGGTTTGGTCTCAAAATATTGTTGGTTGTCCCATGTATGTTTTAAATAAGAAGCTGCAGCTTCTTAAGAAAGAGCTTAAAGTGTGGAATAAATCTGTTTTCGGTAACGTAACGGAGAATGTTAAATATGCTGAAGATAGATTGAGTAAGATTCAAGATGATATTCAAACAGAAGGTATGTGTGCCTCCCTGAAGCAGCAGGAATTAGATGCCCAAAATTCTCTCAGTAAGGCTCTCGACATGGAGGAGCAATTTTGGAGGGACAAGTCCAGAGTTAATTGGCACCTTGAGGGAGATCGCAATACAGCTTTTTTTCACCGTGTCACTAAGATCAAGCAAAAGTTTAGACCGATTTCTATGCTTAGAAATGGTGACTCCATTATTACCGATTCGAAGGCTATTGCTGATTTCACGGTTAGCTATTTCGAATCGCTTTTTTCTGCTAACCTTTCTATTTTGCAGGATTCAAAAATGGTTGAAGATACTATTCCCTCTTTAGTGGACGATAAAACGAAGCAAATGTTGACTGCTATTCCTTCGGTAGATGAGATTTCTGCTGTTGTTTTCAATCTCAATAGAAATAGTGCCCGGGCCCCGATGGTTTTGGAGCGGTGTTCTTTCAGGCTTATTGGGATATTATCAAGCAAGACGTGTCGAATGCGGTAATTCAGTTCTTCAGTTCTGGCTGGCTGCTGCCTGGATTTAATGCAAACACTATAATTCTTATCCCTAAAGTCAAGGGAGCAGACACGCTGGATCGCTTCAGACCAATTGCGATGTCGAATTTCAAGTTCAAAATTATTACAAAGATTCTGGCTGATCGTTTGGCTTCCATAATGCCTTTTCTTATTTCCAAGGAGCAAAGAGGTTTTGTTAAAGGGAGGCATATTCATGACTGCATTAGTTTGGCGTCTGAGGCGGTTAACTTGCTAGATTCTAAGGCTTGGTGCGGCAATATGGCGCTTAAGGTTGACATTGCAAAGGCGTTTGATACCCTGGATTGGAATTTCCTTTTGAATGTGCTGCGTCAATTCGGTTTCAATGATAAGTTCTGTTTGTGGATTAGTAACCTTCTCAAATCTGCCTACTTGTCCATTAACATCAATGGTGTGCTGTATGGTTATTTCGGTTGTTCTCGTGGGGTCCGGCAAGGGGACCCGCTGTCTCCGTTGCTTTTCTGTCTTGCCGAAGAGGTGATTAGTAGAAAAATTCTGCAGCTGGTTTCCTCACAGAAGCTTGAGCTTATCAAGGGTCCTAACAACGTTATTGTTCCTTCCCATATTTTGTACGCGGATGACGTCTTCATTTTTTGTAGAGGAAAGTTCTCAAACATTAAGAATCTCATCAATGCTTTTTAAGATTATGCTACTGTGTCGGGGCAGCATGTTAATTGTAATAAATCCTTTCTTTATGGTGGTTCTATGTCCGCATCCAGATTAAATATTTTGGCGAACATGTCGGGGTTCAATATTGGCACTTCTCCGCTTGTTTATCTTGGAGTTCCTATCTTTAAGGGTAAACCTAAAGCGGTTCATTTGCGTCCGATTGCGGATAAAATCATTCATTTGCTTGCTTCTTGGAAAGGTGCTCTTTTATCGTTTGCCGGCCGTGTTGAACTTGTGAAGTCCGTCATTCAAGGTATGCTCACGCACTCCATGGCTATTTATTCGTGGCCGATCTCTCTTATCCGCGATGTTGAGCATGCGGTGAAGAGGTTCATATGGAGCGGCGAAACTTCTAAGAATAAAATCATAACGGTGGCTTAGAACAATATGTGTTTTCCTTTAGCGGAAGGTGGGCTTAGGATTCGGTCTATCAGCAGCTTAAATGACGCTTACAATCTTAAGATGGCTTGGGAGTTACATAACTCAATGGAGCCTTGGGCTCATCTTCTTAGGCAGAGAGTTTTTAGAAAGCAGAAAATCATCAAGCATCACATTTTTTCTTCCCTTTGGGCCAACATTAAGCCGGAAATGCCGACTGTGGAGAACAATAGCTCTTGGTTGTTGGGTTGCGGTTCTAATATCAGTTTGTGGTATGATGCTTGGTGTGGCAGCCCACTGAGCAATGATTTGGTGGATGCGGATGGTATCGTCGATCAAACGGTCAGCAGTATTATAACAGATGGTAAATGGGATTTTTCTAAAGTTGTTTCTTGCATTCCAGCAGCAATAAAGGAGAGGATTGCTGGCTGCCATATTCCCTTCGATCTTCGTCCTGATTCGAAAGTTTGGGTGCATTCTGCTAATGGGGAGTTCTCTTCTAAAATAGCTTACGAGTTTAAGCGACCCAAAGGTTTGCTTAAGGAGTGGTGGCAGTGGCTTTGGTCAAAATCTATCCCACCTTCGAAGTCATGCTTGGTTTGGAAGCTCTTACATGATAAAGTGCCTACGGACGATCAATGCCGGAGAAGGAATTTTGCCTTTCCTTCTCGGTGTGATCTTTGCAATGAGGCGGAAGAAACAACACCCCATCTATTCTTTAACTATAAGTTCTCCTCTCAGCTTTGGCATTGGTTAAGTTTAAAGCTTAATTCCTCCTTCCCCATTCTTTGTTGGAATGATGCTTGGAGTCTTTGCAAAAATTTTGGGATTGGTCAATGCAAATCCGTTGCTGGGGCAGCCGTGATTTACGTCCTGAATGTTATATGGCTGGCTAGAAATAAGACTAGATTCCATAATGCTAAGATGAATTTCTCTGCAGCCACTTCTTACATTATGGATGCCGTTGCTTTGGATGGTAGTGTTTCTTCGCCGACAAAATATTTGAATATGCAGGATTTCATCTTTCTCAAGAGTTTCAAAGTCACTATCCGTCCTCCTAAAGCTCCTGTTATTATGGAGGTTATTTGGAAGCCGCCTCCAAGATCTTGGATAAAGATTAATTGTGACGGTGCCTCGTCTTCATCGTCGGGGTTGTCGGCTTGCGGTGGTATTGTGAGAAATAGTGAGGGCTTTTTTATGGGAGCCTTTGCTTCTTTTTTGGGAGTTTCCAACTCTCTCATGGCCGAACTCTCGGGAGCAATGTTTGCTATTGAGTTCGCTTATGAGAATAATTGGAATTCCATTTGGTTAGAGACCGACTCTACGACGGTGGTTAATGCGTTCAAGGCTCCGTTTGTTGTGCCGTGGTATATTAGAAATAGATGGGTGAATTGTATTAATATAGTTGCTAATTGGAATTTCGTTGTTTCCCATATTTTTCGGGAAGGGAACACTTGTGCAGACAGTCTTGCTAACATAGGGCTTAGTATTAATGGTACTTCTTATTTTTCCTCTGTCCCTGATTGTTTAAGGGCTGATTTTGTAAAGAATAGGTTTGGTATGCCTTTCTTTAGGTTTGTTCCTCCTCGATAGGGTTTTGGTGTATGTCCCCCCTATCTTTTTTGTAGCAATCTTCTTTTATCTAATATTATCCTTCATTTAAAAAAAAATGCAGTGAAGCCAAAGTTCACAACACTAGAGCATGAGCCAAAAATATTAAGTAAACGCTTTCATTGAAAATGGAAATTTTATGCAGAGATATGGTCTGCAATGTAAAATAACATGCCATATAAGAGCTAATGTATAAAAGAAGTAGTCCAATTCAAAAAACTATGGCCATTAAAATTAAAACGAAATATTTTCTACCCCCCCCCCCCCCCCCCCCCCCCCGCAAACCCTAATCATCAAATCAAAACCCCCTAGCTGATATGAAGTTAGACCAATCCCACAGTGTCTCATCTTCATCCGAATAATTGAAGATTGCATGTTTGGTTACTTTCCTAGTTGTTCTTCTTCTCCTCCTCCTCCTCTTTCTTCTTCTTTGAGCATCTACTGTGACTCCATGTAGGATCTGAGAAACTCCCGTTGGCTTCCCACTTGGTTAAACAACTGCATCTCTATCTTGAATATGAGGACCTTTGATGCTCTTGACAATGACATTGATAGCAGGTTGTGGTTCCTGGTCCATTTTGGTTATACTTGTTCCTGCCCTTTCGAATTTGTGTGGGGAGATTGGAAAAAGTAATTGACACCCATCATGTATATATAATGGTTGTTTTAAAGGGTTTAGAGTTTGGAAAGTGGAAAGGTGCAATTTAATAACAATTGCATAATCCAATGATTATACATTGGAATGTGCCATTACGGTTGGAAAGTGGAAAGGTGAAATTTAATGACAGTCTTTCATTTATTGTAAGTAGAAACAAACCACAAAATTAGTTTTAACCATACATAATTATTATACAAGCAATGAAAAGTCTATCCAATTCAGGCAAAGACTGAGGTTTAAAGCATAAAAGCGAGTCTGATTAATCGCACATGATATGAATTTATCAAAGTTTAAGGCCTTTTGGAGGGTAAATAAATGAAAGTAGCTTCGATAATTGAAAGTAGCCTTCAGGAATGTCTTCATATGCCATAGTTTCTTCTAATACCACTTTGAGACTGCTCTTCCGCTGTTGATTTCCTCCGCTGCACCTTCAATCAAGGCACCCTGTTGGGACACCCGTTTCAAAAGTAAAACAGTTACTTATTTACATACACACAGATGATGCAATAACATCAGATTTCACAGTTATTTATTTTCCCCGCTGCACCTTCAATCAAGGCACCCTGAAAAACAAACCACAAAATCATCTAATCTACCACTAAAACCCTAACTCACAGCTTATTCAAGTTACAAACTAATGGCCAGAGGTATAAAAGTTGAGATAAAGAGAAAAAGAAAAACACTATTCAATAATTGTTCAGCTTTTTATTTAAGAAAAACTGAAATTACAGCAACAAAATCACTTAAGCCCATACCTTGTTAGCTTCATAATGCAGCGGTAATACTCGATCCAGTATATATCTTGAAAAATAAACCACAAAATCATCAAATCAACCACTAAAACCCTAACTAAAAATTCAAAACCCTAAATTTCAATCCAACCGATCCACTTCCACCCCTCACTAAATTCCTGCATTTATCACATAACTAACTCATCACCAAAACTATTACTATAACCTCTGCAAAACAATAGTATCTGTCATTTAAAATATAAAGCTTTAAATCACAGTTCCACTAACAATACGGTATGGAGGATCAATTGACAAATATAATAAAAATAATAATAGTAATCCATTTACAACTATAATAATCAAGTTAATAGCACAAACTTATGATTCGTAAGTCTAAAATACAAATCAATATGATGGGAAATGTGTCCAGCTATTTATATAGCATAGTTAGACCATTCATCAGGTTTCTCATCTGTTGATGTAAATCAGTACTTGAGAATGGAAAGTATGGCTCTAAAGCATTCATGTCCAATCTCCCCAACAATGTTTGCAATCGTTATTCGTTGCAGGGGTGAATATATAACAGGAAAGAGATCAGACGAGAGGTTTAAAATGCTACGATGAGGTTGAAAAACTATATTCAAAAACAGATTGAGGTTTAAAAAACAAAAACTTTGATTTTAGATACTGAACGTCATCAACAGTCTTAAATTGAGCCAGAACCTCACTCACTTGATTACTTTCTTCATTATAATAGATTACCACAATTTGCTGAAGGGTGGCTGATATAGAATTCGAAACCTGCATAAATTGAATCAGTTTATTATTACGAATTCCTAAACATACTATTCAAATCTGATAACACTATATGTTCGGAGTCAAGTGGTTGAACCATTCAAATTTACAAAAAGAATCTATACTTTTTCTTGCAACAAAATAAGATTAAACGTTATGAACATTAGAAGAAGAAAAAATAGAAACATGAAACCTAAAGAAAAAAGAGATCCAACATAAATACCTAAAGTAACAAAACCCTAAAATTAGAACAACATAACTATTGAAACCGAAAGAAAAATGAGATCCAACAAAAATACCTAAAGAAACAAAATCCTAAAATTAGAACAACATAACTATCAAACCTATTATTTGTGTTGATTTAAATCACAGTTCCACTAACAATACAGTATGGAGGAGTAGCCCATTTGTCATCACCATGAAAATAATCTCCTCAGGTGAGTTCTCTAGTTCAACATTCTTTCCTTGCGAGCTCATCCATTATTGTACATTTTGCTACAAAAAAAACATGGGAATCATTATCACACAGAAACATAATCACATATAGGAATCACCTCCTAACTTAGATTTGGTAAAGAAAAGACTTACCAAATGTGTTACCAATATGTACGAACAACTTTGAGTCTTATGAAACAAGCATGAGCAAGGGCTTGATTAATGATTGTCGCTTCTATTGTTATTGTGACCTGGGTTGAGCTATTGCTGCTAGTGTAACAACACCAAATACTGGCCAATATAGATTTTATGCAAAAAAAATAATATAACAGCTACCAGATAGAAATCACTACAAAAATTATAAACTATTTTCAATGTAGAGTGACGGACATAAGAAACCTGGAAATTAGAAGAAACCTAAAAAAGTTACACATCAACAATTTGAAAATCGACACCACCAAACTTGCCACAAGAAATCCGTCGCTGTCACGACAAATCAACCATCGCGCTCCGCTGTAAATCCAACAGAAAAGACATATCCCACCGGAAACGATAGATTGGTCGATGTATCGCATATCTTGAATGCTCGGGTCGTGTCTCTTTCCGGTTGTAACCCGTTTTTCCATCTTGATTTCAGTTGCATTCATGGTTTTGTTTTGTTTGCAAGAGAGATGACAATGAGAAAATCCATATGAATGGAAGGTTCAGAGCAGAAGAAAATAGAAAAGAGAGAAAGAAAAATTAAAATGAAGATAGAGATAGAAGCATAGATACGTAAAGGAAAAAGAGAGAGAGAGTGAAGATTCAAACAAATTTGAATTAAAGTATAACAAATTAAATTATAACCAAACAACCTCAAGTGACATCATCAATTCATTCCAACCTAATGATCAAAATAAAAAAGCAGCAACTATGTACTTGGAATAGAATAATATGACATCATTAGTTCAAAAAAGTAATTTTAGGACCAAAATTGCCCCCATTTTGGGGAGGTGGCAAAATTAGAAGGAAGGACAATAGGGAGTTTACCAGAGGTATTAATGTTCTTATATGGTAGATAGGACTCCGACTGAGAGATAAGCAAGCCACTTCTATTCTTGAGTTTGCACTGCTCAAATCCCTAAAACAAATACTTACAAACTCATGTTTGATTTTGTCGGAATCCTCTTCCGAGAAGTAATCAAAAGTGCTCTGCATGAACACCTTCTATAACCAAAACTTGCATGCATTCCAGCTTAAAGGTGTGCGTGTGCGTGTCTATATATATATATATATATATATATATATATATATATATATATATATATATATATATATATATATATATATATATATATATATATATATATATATATATATATATATATATATATATATATAAAGTTCATACACAATAAGACTTTCATGTGTAAGACAAAGAATAATGATAACCAATAAAAGGACTTAACTGTGATAAATGTAAACAGGCGATAAACTGATTTTATTACTTAGTTCAATCAAACCAGTCTATGTTTGGGGGAGAGAGTAACTCTCTAATTTACTATACAAAGATTTCTAGTGAAAAACTACCTCACAGATAACGACCCTTTATGGAAAATTTATACAATTTACGACGGTTGGTTTATGTACTCTTCAAATATGTTTTCTTTCTCTTCGCCACTTAAGATTTTACAGCATACTTCAATATCTCCATCTTAACTTATAATCGTGGTGACCTCAATTTAACCATCAAGCCACCCTTGAACCTTAATCTTTCCACTTGCTTCCAATCATCTTTTTCTGCCTAAGTAATCTAATAAGCCAACAAGTATTATTTTTCAACCATTATTAACTCATTCTGTTTTCGAATGCCTCCCTGAATGTCCATGTTTCTGATTTTGGAACCCTTCAGCCACATTCAAAGCATAATACCTAAAGCTAGCATAATCGTCCCTTTGAGATATTACAATTTCCCTCCTTACCTTATCATGAGTAAAATGATAGTCAGAAGTCTTTGTAATCATTCCCTCACTATTACTAGTATCCATAGTAGGAAACTCCGCCTCAAACAAATTTTTTTTTGCCATAGTTTCTAAAAGCTTTATCCCTTGGTTTTTACTCTTCTTCCCCTCACAAGACTCTATTCCAACCAAGTAAGTTTCTTTGGACTAGCCTTACCCAATAAGTTCAATGACAACTCAATGATCTCATGCGTTTATATCCCTTCTCTTCTACAAAATTCATTAAAGTTCTCTAAAGCAACCTTCAGGCAATTATCATGCCTTGACCTCAAATCTCCTAACTTATTCTTATCTTGAAAGTTTTCACTAGATGATGATGAATGAACAATAATATTGGAGCTTTCTAAAATATGTAAACCATATATTTTATACCTTTTAACTATGATCACTTCACCATGCAGAATCTTCAACAACCCGCGTTCAACTCTAGTGAAATAGCCTATATCATCAAATATGCTTATGGATAACAAATTTTGCCTGAATTTTGAAACATACCTCTCATTGTGAAGAAGAATTTCACAATCATTGAACACTTTAAGTCTAGCTGTGTCAATACCATGAACCTTGTAAACCTTATCGTCACCAAGAATAACTGCTCCACCTTGCTATAGCTTCAAAGTCTCAAAGTATTCTTTTCTTAGACACATTTGATAAGAAAAATCTAAGTGCATTCCCCAAATATCTTTAGTCTCCAAACTCGACACCACTAGTGCACCGACACTCTCCTAACTATCCTCATCAGAGGCAACTGAAACTAAAAAGTATCATCATTGTTCTTCCTCTCAGGACAATCCCTTTTGAAGTGAGAGGTTTTCTGACAACTATAACATTTTACCTTTGACTTCTCAAACCTATTTGGTTTAGAGGTCCCTATACGCTCACTTTCCCCTCTTGAGACACTCAAGCCTTCACCACTATCATCAATTTTCAAATCTTTCACCTTTGAAAATTTTGTGGATCTCACAGGCATCTAGATTTCATCGAAAGTAATAGTATATTACTTACTATAAAGAAGGGAATCCTCAAAGTGATCAAAGTATTTGGATAATGAGCTCAACAAGAGTAGAGTCTTTTCCTCAATATCAATCTTCACCTTAATATTCTCGAGATCATCAATAATCTAATTATTTCAACTGCTCCACCACCATTAGGAACAAATAATGTCATTTTTTGAGACATAACATGTGAGCCAAATACTTGGTCATGTACAATGATTCATTTTTTCCCACATCAAAATCGCAATCTACGGTGTAGCGACTTCCCTTAGAACTTTATCACTGATGCACAAGATAATGGCACTCTTAGCCTTATCCACCATCTCAGATTTCTCAACTTTTGATAGGAATGCAAGCATTGATGCCTCACCCTTAAAAGCTTCAATACATTTCTCTTGAGTTAAAATTTCTTGTATATTCCATTTCCATAACCCAAAATCATTGTCTCCATAAAACTTCTCAATCTCCCATTCAGCCATCGTGCTCACTTGAAAATAATACCCATTTGTCCCACAGTGGGCGCCACCTATTATGAAAATGATATAATAATTAAAACCATTTCTCAAGAAGTATTCAAAGTTCAATCAAACCAAGAAATTTGATGAATAAGACAAATAACAATGGCAACCAAAATCGAAAGAACTGCATGCATAAACCTTGGTAAAAATAAGAAAAATAAATAATGAGTCAAATGACTATATCTAGAAGAGTCTCCTGTCTCAAAACAAATAACCATGGTTGAAGTCGACAATAACACGAACAATAATAGAAATAAAATTTGTGGCACACCATGTCACAATAGTCCTAAATGTTTGGATCACCGTCTTAGAACACAAAGGAATGTCCGACAAAGTGAAGTGAAAATAGGATTATTGAAAATTTTGTATGCTATCCCTTTTGATAGGAATGACCGTCAATCTATCAGAATGGACTTCCCGGATGAAGATATAATGTACTCCCTCCGTTCCTTTTTAAGTGTCGTTTTAGAAGAATTTTTTTGTTCCTATTTAAGTGTCGTTTTATAATTTAATGTTATAATTTGTCATTTATACCCTTATTTTTTCAATAACTCCACCTCAAAATTTTCAATTAGTTATTGGAAAAAGAGAGTGTATGATTGAATTTATTTGGAAAGAGAAAAATAAATAAGGGTATAATAGAAAAAGTAACTCTAATAATCCACTATCTTGGTGGAAGAGCTTTTTGCTAAAACGACACTTAAAAAGGAACGGAGGGAGTATTTGAGAGCTCAATATTGGGATGAACCATTGCCAGAAGAAGGACCAGATCCTGGATCCAAATGGGGTTTAATTTTTTATGGAGCTTCTAATGTTCATGGCCATGGTATTGGTGTTGTTATTATCACTCCGCAAGGTTCACATGTTCCTTTCACTGCAAGGATATGTTTTGATTGTACAAATAATATTGCTGAATATGAAGCTTGCATCATGGGACTTGAAGAAGCCATTAATCTAAGGATTAAGATCCTTGATGTTTATGGAGATTCTGCGCTTGTGATTAATCAGATTAAAGGAGAATGGGAAATTCGTCATCCTGGTTTAATCCCTTACAAAGATTACGCCAGAAGGCTATTGACATTCTTCAACAAAGTTGAATTCCACCACATCCCTCGAGATGAGAATCAGATGGCTGATGCTTTAGCCACATTGTCTTCCATGTACAAAGTGAATTTCCATAATGAGGAGCCTCGAATTACAATCAGGCGTCTTGATAGACCTGCTCATGTATTTGCAGTTGAGGAATCAGCAGATGAGAAGCCTTGGTACTTCGATATTAAGCACTTTCTTCAGACCCAAGAATACCCACTTGGGGCATTGATCGGAAAAATAGCAAGTGTACTACTTTCTACCGATGTAGTTATTAAAGTGGAGATTATCCAAGTATCGATCTCGAGGACTGCTGTGGTAATATAAGTGGGAATTATAATTCAATTGAACAAAAAGCACATGGGGTTGATTTGGTTGGTTGATTAAAGATTACAATAATTTGAAATAAGCAATATTTAAAACTGGACTTTGCAAAAAGTAAGAGAAGACATGCTAGGGTAGATGTATGAACCGCCTTGTAATTCATGTAACCGCTATTTCATGAAAGATTCGTTAATATGACTAAGTATCGATTCTCAATAGTTATTTTCCCTAATTCCTTAGCGGAAAATCATTTGATACTCAAATTATGTTTTAATTCCTTAACAACTCAATTTTGCATAAAGAACCGTATGCACATAAACAAGAATAGACGATCACTATAGTTAAACCCTCATTCCTAAGCGATTTACTGATAGTGTTATTATTCAAAAAGCGTTAAAGTGGTTTGTCCGACCTAACCTTAACCATATATCAAAAATATATTTTCCAATAGAAAGAAGCATTAGACACTTTGAATATAAACTTAAATCATAAAACTTCAAAGTCATAAAACAACGGTAATTCGATTCATTACATAAAAGCGATTCAGGGACATCCCCCTAACATAAATATGTTTAGCTACTCATAGTAATTAGGAAAACTACAAAGGTAATTGTAAACATTACAAGAGATGAGGATTGCTTCAATCTTCAATTGCTTCCGCTCTTGAAGATCTCCCTTTTCCAAACCCTTGATTGCTCTTCTCTCCTTCGTAAAAATCTCCAATATGATCCTAGATCCTCCATCCTCATCAGAATTAGGTCTAAGTAGTGCTGATTCAAGTTTTAAACATGCGAAAAGTCCGAACTACCCTTAATGAAGTTGAGGCCTTTAAAAATAAAAAACTGGAAAAATTGCTCGCGCCTGCCAACACGGGCCGTGTCCTGTGACACGGGCACCCGTGTTGGACCTCTGTCAATGTCCTGGATTTCCTTTCGTCCCAGACTTCCTGACACGGGTCGTGTCCTGTGACACGGGTACCCGTGTCAGGCCACTGACTGCTCCATTCTCTTTTGTTTCCTCCTGTTTCCTGACACTGGTTGTGTCCCGTGACACTGGTACCCGTGTCAGGCCACTGTATGCGCCATATCTTCATTTTTACTTCGATTCGTATTTGTTTGGCTCTGCATTCTTCTTATGGACTTTACCGCATAAACCTGAAACATAATTACTACCGAAACAAGCATCAAAAGCAACTATTCTACTAGAAATTACAAATAACATATAATTGAAAAATATGAAAGAACTAAATTAAAACAAAGAATAAACAAACAACCATGTTACCGAAATGACCGATTTTTATCAGATAATTGACGGAGTATAAGTAAAATTGGTGACCGATCACAACCCCAAACTTAGCTCATTGCTTGTCCTCAAGCAATGCATGAGAGAACATAACAAAGGTCACCCTTGAATTCATTCTTCCTCAACACAACCGTGCTTTTCGCCACTCAACTTCCACCTTTCCGATCAATCTTTCTAGCTTCAAGCTTGGAATTTTTCCGCTTCACTTCCACATCAAAGTACTCTTTCACCTGTATGCTTTTTCACACTTCTGACCCATTCTCTCAGGGTTAAAGCAATGTAATTCACTCACAAGTCATTATATGCAATACCAACTTTTAAATTTGAATAAATTCTACTTTCACACACAAACACTTTGCACACACTTTTTGAGGTCTTTAGGTTGTAACGGGGCTTAGGATAGGTGGGATAAACAAGGAAACGAATACACAAAGGTTTTTGGGGCTCGGCAGTCATGTTGTCTTTCTTGTCCCTGTGCTTATTTTAATACGATGGTATTTAACATTGACTCTTTAACTTCACTCAATTATTCGAGTGTTTCAAATGTAACCAAGTCATTTAGCCGGGACAAGTGCATTTTTATGAATTCTATTTTTTTCTCCCTTTTTTTCTTCTGAGCATTCAAGAGCCTCCATTTTTATTTATTTATTTATTTATTTGTTTTTTTGCACACTTGCCCTTTTCGTATAAGGTTCACTACCCCAAACTTAGAACTTTGCAGAGTTTCAAGATTCACAACATTTATGCCGAGCAAGGGTAAAAGGGGATAATTTTTTTCTCTTTGGGCAAATGGTAACATATGCGGTTTAAACACAAACAAGGGGTTAAAGGCTCAAAAGGGGGTTACAAAGGATAAACATAATGACGGGTGGCTAGAAAGGCTCAAGGTTAAAACAAACAACGTGCCTCAGTGTGTGTCATCATGTAGTGTCATATGAGCAGAACGTACGCAAATTCAAAGCGGTAAAGTCATACCTGACTATTCTCTCATGATGATATATTTGTGGCTTTTTGTGCTCTCACAATGTTGGGCATAGCTTACAGGATCCACAATACTTCTTGTGTAATGACGCTTCTTTTCCGGTTAGTGTGCACCAGCTTTCAATCTCGGTCCGGTGTCATCAAGTTGCGTCCAACAATTATTTTTGGTTGTATCAACTTCCAAAGATGTCTGGGGTGCAAGCTTGGGTTAGATCTTCCATCCTTTTACCACCACTCCATCAACCATCCGGTAAATCACATCAATCTATAACACATAATGGACATAATAACATAGAAATACTAGGAACAAACACAAATAACTGAAACTAAAAACTAAAAGCAATAAACCCCCCCACACTTGAACTAAACATTGACCTCAATGTTTAAATTCAAGATAGTGAGGGTGAACTCACAAAGGGTACTGCGACTCCAGCTGCCGCTTCCTAGCTTTCACCGGAGAGACCCACCTTTTTTTTTGAAAACAAAACAAAAAGTAAACCGCATTATTAAAACTGTGGGTTTCCTCCCACGAAGCGCTTCGTTTAACGTCGCATGGCTCGACGGTCCAATACCCTTTATTAAGGAGGGTACTTCCTCCTCCAAACTTGGTTGCTTTTCACTTCCGCAACCACAAACTTATGAAGCCGAGAAGTATGGACCACCTTTCTCTTCAAGTTACTACCCACTTTCATCTTCTCACTTTTATTTTCCACTGTTTTCTTCTTCTTGATTTCTTGAATTACCGCAGGAATTTTTATAGGTGTATGAGCTGAGGCTACCTTAGAGATGATACTTGAAATTTTTTTAGGATGATGTGGACTTTTGCTGGCTCCCTCACTTCTGATCATACCAACTTTAGATTGATTATTCCCACCAGCAGCTTGTTTTTTGACTTCTAAAACCTTCAGTGTTACCTCCTCATCAAATGATTTAACTACGAGTTCCCCTTTTTCAATATCCAAATTGCAGCGACTAGTAAGCAGAAATGGTCGCCCAAGAAGGATTGGAGTCTCTTCATCCTCAGGAATGTCCAGGATGTGGAAATTAACTGGGTAGACAAACTTGTCAATCTCTACCATTACATCTTCGGCTATCCCATAAGACTTCTTAATAGTGTGATCAGCGAATTTCAACTTTGTTTCACTCTCGCTTATTTTTCCAATCACCAGCTTTTTGAAGATGGACAATGGCATCAAACTCACACTAGAACCAGAATCAATTAACACCTTCTTGAACACTCTGTCATTGATGGTGCACGGTATTGCCACCACTCCAGGGACTTTCTTCTTAATGGGGATCTTCCTTGCTGGCGAGACTCTACCACACTTTTCAGTCACAATTTCTGTTTCATCTCCCACTAGCCTTTTTTTTGAAATTACCTCCTTCATGAATTTCTTGTATGCAGACACATTTTCAAGTGCTTCAAAGAAAGGTAAGTTGATCTCCAACTTTTTGAACATTGCAATAAACTTCTCAAAGTCTTTCTCTTTTGAATCTTTCTTTATCACTCTGGAGGGGAAAGGTAGCTTGATCGTCGGTTTAGTTTCTTTCTTATTTTTCTCTTCAAGTGGCTTAACCGGTGGTACCACTACTTCGGGTTCTTTCGGATTTTCTCTCACTTCCAGATCTACCTCTATGACTAAATTGTCATCTATTTCCTCTTCTTCTTCAGGCTCTGGCGCTTTCTGACTTCTTGTTGTAACAATATTAATTTTTTCTTGGTTTTTTGAATTTGCCACAGTTGAGCTTGGAAGAGTACCTTGTGCCTGTAGAGTGAGATGATGTGCTATCTGACCCACTTGAACTTCCAGATTTTTGATTGAAGATGTTGTGTTCCTATGGTTGTTTCTTGTCTCTTCTTGAAACTGAGAACATTGTCCGGCCAGTCTCTCAATAGCCACTTCTCATTCTGCCTTTTGAGGAACTTGTTGTTGATCTTTCCATGAGAAGTTTGGATGAATTTTCCATCCCGGATTATAGGTGTTAGAATAAGGATTGTTCTGCTTCAAGAACTTGATCTCTTCAATTTGTTGAGGAGTTGCAAAACAATACACAGTTTGGTGAGGGCCATTACAAATCTCACAACTGACCATCTGAGCCGGTTGAACTTGAGCCACAGTTTGAGTCTCAATAGTAATCTTCTTGAGTCTTCTCTCGACTTCAGCTGCAATTTGGTCTTCCATTTTCACAACTTGATTAGCCAACTTTAAATCAATCATCCCTTCCGGCTGGCTTACACTACGGTCATATAATTCCAAATGCTCATTCGCAGCAATGGCTTCAATGATCTTCTTGATACCAGTGGCTGTTGTAAAATTAGATGAGCCACCGGCAGCTGTGTCAATGAGTTGCTTACTCTTCATCTTGAGGCCATTCACAAAGTTCTGCATCTGTTCAGTTGCATCCATATTGTGAGTAGGACATGCAACTAATAATCATTTAAACCTCTTGTACGCATCTCCAAGTGATTATCCTTCCTTCTATTTAAAATTTACTATGTCATACCTCTTACGGATATACACAGAAGTAGGAAAATACTCGTTGAGAAATGTCGTCTCCATCTGTTGCCAAGTTGTAATGCTCCCAGCAGGTAAAGAGTAGAACCACTCTTCAGCATCTTCTGAAAGGGTAAAGGGAAACATTACCAACTTTTTCGCTTCCTCAGAGTGTCCTTCAATTTTTAACGACGTGGTCATCGTGAGAAATCTCTGTAAATGCTTATTTGCATCTTCATTGATTTTTCCCGAAAAAGGTCTCTTTTCGAGTTGCTGGATCGTTGAAGGATGCAACTGAAAATGAGCAACATTGACCGGTTGATTTACTATTGTCAACCATCTAGTTGGAGCATTTGTTCCTCCATAATCACCCAGAAGTCTCTCCACTGGAGGTGGATCTGCAGCCATGGTTTCAGACTCGGTGTCTGAATGTTCGGAATGAACCGAAATTGCTTCCTCTTCTTCAGATTCAGAAACTGTCAGTGTTGCTTTTGATGTTTCCGGTATTTCTTTCCTGGCTTCACGGAGTCTGGTACGCAATGATCTTTCTGGTTCTGCGTCAAAAAGAAGTTCAGCTGAGGTCTTACCTCGCATCCACAGATTAGACAATTATTAGTAGCAACAAATCAAAATACATAAAGGAAAATTTTGGTTGCAGAGCAACAAAATTTCAATTGAATTACAAATTAACTTATATTTTTGCAGTCTCCGGCAACGGCGCCAAAAACTTGATCGGAAAAATAGCAAGTGTACTACTTTCTACCGATGTAGTTATTAAAGTGAAGATTATCCAAGTATCGATCTCGAGGACTGCTGTGGTAATATAAGTGAGAATTATAATTCAATTGAACAAAAAGCACATGGGGTTGATTTGGTTGGTTGATTAAAGATTACAATAATTTGAAATAAGCAATATTTAAAACTGGACTTTGCAAAAAGTAAGAGAAGACATGCTAGGGTAGATGTATGAACCGCCTTGTAATTCATGTAACCGCTATTTCATGAAAGATTCGTTAATATGATTAAGTATCGATTCTCAATAGTTATTTTCCCTAATTCCTTAGCGGAAAATCATTTGATACTCAAATTATGTTTTAATTTCTTAATAACTCAATTTTGCATCAAGAACCGTATGCACATAAACAAGAATAGACGATCACTATAGTTAAACCCTCATTCCTAAGCGATTTACTAATAGTGTTATTATTCAAAAAGCGTTAAAGTGGTTTGTCCGACCTAACCTTAACCATATATCAAAAATATATTTTCCAATAGAAAGAAGCATTAGACACTTTGAATATAAACTTAAATCATAAAACTTCAAAGTCAGAAAACAGCGGTAATTCGATTCATTACATAAAAGCGATTCAGGGACATCCCCCTAACATAAATATGTTTAGCTACTCATAGTAATTAGGAAAACTACAAAGGTAATTGTAAACATTAAAAGAGATGAGGA
This sequence comes from Vicia villosa, assembly GCF_029867415.1. NCBI lineage: Eukaryota > Viridiplantae > Streptophyta > Magnoliopsida > Fabales > Fabaceae > Vicia > Vicia villosa. The sequence continues at coordinate 197,656 of NW_026706180.1, read as the reverse complement.
TTGCTTCAATCTTCAATTGCTTCCGCTCTTGAAGATCTCCCTTTTCCAAACCCTTGATTGCTCTTCTCTCCTTCGTAGAAATCACCAATATGATCCAAGATCCTCCATCCTCATCAGAATTAGGTCTAAGTTGTGCTGATTCAAGTTTTAAACATGCGAAAAGTCCGAACTACCCTTAATGAAGTTGAGGCCTTTAAAAATAAAAAACTGGAAAAATTGCTCGCGCCTGCCAACACGGGCCGTGTCCTGTGACACGGGCACCCGTGTTGGACCTCTGTCAATGTCCTGGATTTCCTTTCGTCCCAGACTTCCTGACACGGGTCGTGTCCTGTGACATGGGTACCCGTGTCAGGCCACTGACTGCTCCATTCTCTTTTGTTTCCTCCTGCTTCCTGACACTGGCTGTGTCCCGTGACACTGGTACCCGTGTCAGGCCACTATGCGCCATATCTTCATTTTTACTTCGATTCGCATTTGTTTGGCTCTGCATTCTTCTTATGGACTTTACCGCATAAACCTGAAACATAATTACTACCAAAACAAGCATCTAAAGCAACTATTCTACTAGAAATTACAAATAACATATAATTGAAAAATATGAAAGAACTAAATTAAAACAAAGAACAAACAAACAACCATGTTACCGAAATGACCGATTTTTATCAGATAATTGACGGAGTATAAGTAAAATTGGTGACCGATCAGGCATCAAATAAGGATAAGAAAACTTTGAGGAGATTGGCTGGCAGTTTCTTCATCAATGCTAATGTTTAGTATAAAAGAAAGTATGACATGGTTTTGCTCAGATGCGTGGATAGACACGAAGCAGACATGTTGATGCGTGAAATTCATGAAGGTTCTTTTGGCACTCATGCCAATGGACATTCGATGGCTAAAAAGATGCTTAGAGCATGTTACTATTGGCTGACAATGGAATCTGATTGCTACAAGTTTGTAAAGAAGTGTCACAAGTGTCAAGTGTATGCTGACAAGATTCATGTGCCTCCGACACTTCTCAATGTTATTTCCTCTCCATGGCCTTTCTCTATGTGGGGTATTGATATGATTGGCATGATTGAACCCAAGGCTTCGAATGGACATCGGTTCATCTTGGTAGCAATCGATTATTTTACCAAGTGGGTAGAAGCTGCTTCATATGCTAATGTAACAAAGCAAGTTGTGGTTAGATTTATCAAGAACAACATCATTTGCAGATACTGTGTACCGAGCAAGATCATCACTGATAATGGCTCAAATCTGAACAATAGCATGATGAGAGAACTGTGTGAAAGCTTTAAGATTGAACATCACAACTCTTCGCCTTATAGGCCAAAGATGAATAGAGCTGTTGAAGCAGCAAATAAGAATATTAAAAAGATTGTCCAAAAGATGGTTGTTACGTACAAGGACTGGAATGAGATGCTCCCATTCACCTTGCATGGATACCGTACATCTGTTCGGACTTCGACTGGTGCAACTCCCTTTTCTTTGGTTTATAGTATGGAAGCAGTGCTCCCCGTCGAGGTTGAGATTCCATCATTGAGAGTTTTAATGGAAACCAAGTTATCTGAGGCTGAATGGTGTCAGAACAGGTTTGATCAATTGAATTTGATAGAAGAAAAGAGAATGACGGCTTTATGCCATGGTCAGTTGTAGATAAGAAGGTTCGACCTCGTGTATTCAGAGAAGGTGACCTCGTGCTCAAAAGGATCTTGTCTTTCACCTCTGATTCAAGGGGCAAGTGGACTCCTAATTTTGAAGGACCATATGTTGTTAAGAAAGCCTTCTCTGGCGGTGCATTAATTCTTGCAACTATGGATGGAGAAAAGCTCCCACGTCCCATGAATGCTGATGTAGTCAAGAAATACTTCGCCTAAAAATAATAAAAGAACAGCTCGCTAAGTTGAAAACCCGAAAGGGCGGCTTAGGCAAAAAAGAGCGTCTCGGTGGATTGAAAACCCGAAAAGGGCGGTCCAGGCAAAAATTAGAGACATAAACAGAATAAAAAAAACCGGTGGACTGAAAACCCGAAAGGGCGGTCCAGGCAAAAGTTAGGGATTCATGGCAAGTAACTACATCATACAAGACTTGATCATCAGCAGTCATCTGTTTATCATGAGAAGTTCAACACATTTCAACGGAAGCCTTTGCTCAGGAATTCCAAGTTAAGAGAGAGGATGGGGTCATTACATTTCAATGTACCTTTTCCATAAAATTACCACTTTCCAAACTTTGTAATCATCCATGGGGTCTTGCCTTTCGCAGGCGACCATTCTATTAATAAAAGTTTGAGCCTTTACCCTTTATTGGCAATCTTATTTCTTTCATATCTCTCAAAATGTCATTTATTGTTGATAGTACTTTTTAAAACAAAGAGAAAACTGATTTCAACAAAATCTTTTTGAAAAGTATAAAAAAAGTTTTGTTTTGATTCATGAGTGCATTACAAGGAATGGATATGTTGATGTATTCAGGTGCAAAAGAGTAAGAATGTATTCCAGTTGGTGTACCTTTGGCCTGGTTCAAATATGATGTAGAACTCAGTTATTTTGTTCTCTCAGCTCCAATATTTGCTCAGCTCGAGACATGCTTGATTATGTACTCTATCTCTTGAGTTAATCCTTGTGCTAAGTTTTGGCAGCATATGCATCATTAACATGCATCAAAAATAGTGATGCATTCATATTTGCTATCATGAAGTTTACTGTCAATCAGATTTCTCTTTCATTTAGAGTGTCTTTAGGCAGAAAATACCCATTTTCCCTGAAATCACAACTGAATTTGTTTCTATGTGGATAATATGTTTTAGTTATTCTGTTCAGATGTTTACAAACAAAAATCTAGTGAGTTATTCCCTCACTTGATCTGGTCTTATTTGGAAGTTTCTTTCCATTTGGCCATAGATTGAATTTTGGTCGCTGGATGATCAATGTTGAGATTGTGCATTTAAGTTTGCACCCTCAACCTTTGATAAGAAGAGCAAAGTATTATTGATTGCTCTCCACCGTCAGTGGTACGTCGGTGCATCTCTCCTCACCTTTAGTGGAACATTGGTGTACCTTGTTATATCTTCATTGTCTGTGGTACGTCGATGTATTTCTCTTCAGTACCTTCAGTGGAACGTTGGTATATGTTATCGTTAATGGTACAGCGGTACATCTCTTTTCTACCTCCAGTGGAACGTTGGTAGCTCACCTTCAGTGGAACGTTGGTCTATCTTGTTATATCTTCATCATCAGTGGTACGTCGATGTATTTCTCTTCAGTACCTTCAGTGGAACGTTGGTATATGTTATCGTCAATGGTACGGCGGTACATCTCTTTTCTACCTCCAGTGGAACGTTGGTAGCTCACCTTCAGTGGAACGTTGGTGTATCTTGTTATATCTTCATCGTCAGTGGTACGTCGATGTATTTCTCTTCAGTACCTTCAGTGGAACATTGGTATATGTTATCGTCAATGGTACGGCGGTACATCTCTTTTCTACCTCCAGTGGAACGTTGGTAGCTCACCTTCAGTGGAATGCTGGTGTATCTTGTTATATCTTCATCGTCAGTGGTACGTCGATGTATTTCTCTTTAATACCTTCAGTGGAACGTTGGTATATGTTATAGTCAATGGTACGGCGATACATCTCTTTTCTACCTCCAGTGGAACGTTGGTAGGTCACCTTCAGTGGAACGTTGGTGTATCTTGTTATATCTTCATCGTCAGTGGTACGTCGATGTATTTCTCTTTAATACCTTTAGTGGAATGTTGGTATATGTTATCGTCAATGGTACGGCGATACATTTCTTTTCTACCTCCAGTCGAACGTTGGTAGCTCACCTTCAGTGGAACGTTGGTGTATCTTGTTATATCTTCATCGTCAGTGGTACGTCGATGTATTTCTCTTCAGTACCTTCAGTGGAACGTTGGTATATGTTATCGTCAGTGGTACGACGGTACGTCTCTCCTCACCTTTAGCGGAACGTTGGTGAATCTTGTTATATCTTCATCGTCAGTGGTACGTCGATGTATTTCTATTCATATCATCAGTGGAACGATGATGTGTTCTCTGTCAATGAAAGATTGGTATTCTGATTCCCCAGTGAAAGAGGATGCATATTTTCTCATCCCCAGTGAAAGAGGATGCTCCCTTTTTTCTCATCCCCAGTGATAGGTGATGCTTTAACCTCTCTGGTACGAAATGTTTTCCCCAGTGAAGTTTCGTTTCCCAGCAAAATCTCGTCTCTCCAACAAAGTCTTGTTTCCCCAGTGGAGTTCTTCCCGCAAGACATTTGCTTGCTTTCCCCAGTGGAGTTTTTTTTCTCCCAGTGGTGTTTTATTTCATCATCATATGCATTCATTAAACATTGCATTGCAGGTTCAAAAATTGTGTGTTTTATATATTTAAGTCTCTTCAATCTCGTCCAAACGAAGATTTGCAATCATCGTATCTCCGGATTGAAGAAACTTAAATAGGGGCATCTATCATACCCCAATTTTTGACCCTAAGATCATACATCATTTGCATTATAATCACTAATCAAGAGCACCATTGTGAAGCTCTACCTTTGGTACTGTGATTATCTCTGAGGGGAATTATTGAGCATTTCTAGCTTTTTATTTGTTTAATACTAACCAAAATCCCAAAAATATGTATTTTGTCTCTTTTGTTTATATTTTACAGGTAAAAGATCGGGCAAAAATAAAAACAGTGCAAGAAGAAAATTTTTGAAAATTTGAAGGTGGAAATCGATTTACCCATATGGGAAATCGATTTCCTATGCGCAAAATTCAAAAAAATAAGGAGGGAAGTGTGACATCATCTTGGCACCTATTTTCTTTGATCATTTTTGCCATTTTACCAATTTTACACCTCACCATAATTAATTCCCTTCATTAAACCCATTTTAGTCTCATTTTACCATTTAAACACCAATTAAACACAAATTAATTACCAAATTCAAAATGACCAAATTGCCACTACTCTTGCTCCCATCCTATAAATAGAGGTCTCTACTCTCTCATTTCTCAAGCTTGAAAAGCCAACAAACCCCTTGCAATTTCTCTTCTCATCCCTACCAAATTCACCAAAGCTCTCTTTTCTTTCATAAAGTTTGTGAGTCACATCTTGAACCTCACAAACTTTGAGCTAAACCACCATCCATTTCACTCTTTTTTCTTCAATTGTTGAGAGATCAAGATTTGTGTTGGTGATTCTTGAAGTAGATCTAAGTTTTGTTCAAGATTTGGTAATTTTCTTCATCCTTTTTCATCTATCATAATGTGATTCTTTTGTGCTTGTGTTTGATGCATCATTGATATGTGATCATAAGGTGTTTGAATGTTTGCCTAAATCAAGTTTTATGGTTCATAATGCTGTTTTTTTGAAAATTGTGCGCAGGAAATCGATTTCCTACAGAGGGAAATCGATTTCCACTATGTTTTTTGCGCCAGATTTGAATTCTGCAGGCAGGAAATCGATTTCCTACAAAGGTAAATCGATTTCCAGTGAGGCAGAATGCTTGTTTTTGGTTCTAACTCTTCTTCTACTCCATTCTTTTGATATTTTCTTTGAATCACAAATTAGAGGCCTAATTTCTCTCTAATTTCAATGGACTTAGGGCGTCGATAGGATGAGAATCCAAATCCGCAAAATTAAGTGATTGAAATTATGGATGAAAGGAGCTTTTAATGTGGTTCCATCTTTTATTTCTTTTTCTTTTGATCGATGAAAGTCTTAATACCTTGAGAATTCTTATGGATTCTTGGTGAAGACTAGATCACTCCTTATTTTTCTTTTCGTGCGGTATTGCTTTCGGAGAGTGATCTATATATCGCTTCTCTCGCATGCATTAGCACATAAAGTTTTGACCGGCCTCATTGTAGGGTGACTTCTACATAAGTCACCTGGCGATCTGCTTAACATAGCGCAATATTTCGTGTCCCGAATCATAAAAAAGATCCAATATGGAAGATAATTGTATGCGGTTGATTTAAGACTTATGGAGGTTTATCGTGTAGTCGCTATGATTTTATCAAGCTTCTGATAAACTTTCATTGAATTTAAATCCGAGAACATCCTTCACTTACCATCGATCTTTCTTACTAACTTTGATAACATACTTGACAAGTTTCAAGATGGTTATCTTTAACATCTAACAATTGACTTTAATTTCCACAATTTATTATATTGCTCTTTATATTTTGCTTTATGCTTTATAATTTCATCATATTTACATTCCGCTATTTTCTCTTTGTCCATTTGGACACTATGTTTATGTTTCCGCTATTTTCTCTTTGTCCACTTGGACCATACTTTACTTTTATGCTAAAACACTAATAATCAACAAAAATCTAAAAAACACATAAGGCTCTCTTTCGGACTATTGGTTACTATCCCGAGCATTTTGGAGATTCGGAATTATGGACTTAGTGCCTCTGGATCCTTATTCTGTTATTACTCTGTGATTGTTCTGTCTGTCTGGCATTGGATTGTTGTCTGTTTGTGTATGCAGGTATTTCCTTGAAAGTCCTTGATGGTTAATTCCAAGGCATTGAGATAAGGATTTTACCCGAAAACAGTCGTTACTCTGCCCAATTTTCGTCAGAATTCTAATGTGTTTAATGCAAAGTGGTGCTAAGACAATAAGTTCATCTGGTTCCCCAAGTGATAATGTGTTGGTATTAATAGTCCAAAGGATGGGAAATCTACCTTGACTCACAATGTCAAGTGTTGGCTTCTTATTTCGGTTAGACCGTTCTTTTCCTTAGCTTTTATTTTACGCAATAGGATAGCCTCTTCATCTCCTCCCATTCTTAAATTTTCAAAATCTTCTCTCTTTTTACAAAACCTTCTTATGTTTGCAATCTTTTCAAAACCTTTTCTTTTAAAATATCTTTTGCCCTTAGTGGCTTTTCTTCAAAAGTTTAGACACGACTAATTGTTGAAACGAGTGGCGATACCCCACGATTTTGAAATTGATTGATATAATGAGATCTTTTCCGTGTGAGAGAGCTAGTGGCATACTCGTTGATTTCTATCTGAGTTGGAGCCCTTCTTTCATTTGCGATGCAAAGAACTCGTTTTCTCTCATGCTCAGGATCAATGGCTGAGTATTTCTCTCCGACGATGATAAATTGTTTATTCGTTTTTTTTTTAAAAATGTTTTCCCTTTTAAGTGGAACTACATTAGCTTTGACTTCTCCATTGCACCGAGGAGGTATATAGGCACAAGGCTTAATGTCTTGCCGAGCTTATTTTAAAAATCAAACAAACCCTTTTTTTAGCACACACGACACAGATTTTCAAAAAGGTTCCTGTGGAGTACCACAGATATGAGGGGTGCTTAAAACCTTCCCCTTGTATAATCAACACCCGTACCTAAGATCTCTTTTTGTTTTTAAAAACAAACTTTGGGTTTTATTCGTTCTTTTCCCTTTTCCTTTGGAAACAATAAAGCGCGGTGGCGACTTTCACTGAAATATTGAGTCGAGTCAATTCCATGGCTCTGATCTCAGATTTTCCCCGCTACACAAGTCCATGCTGGAATGATGTCCAAGCCACAGTTTTGACAAATTCATGCAGATACACATCTTTGGGAATGAAATTCAATAACAACCAAAGTTGCTGCTAGATGCTACTGCTAATGGTTCTCTTATGTCCAAAAGTGCGGAAGATGCAACAATAATCTTTGAGTGAATGATGCTCAGTGATCATCAGGGAAACGACAACACAACAAAAACCCCTCCCAAAAGAAGAACAGTGTTGTAGAACTGAATATCAATGATGTCATTCTTGCTCAAACTATCTTCTTAACTCAGATGGTGGATGAACTAACCAAAAAACTTTCAAAGCTACCACAACAACTGAAAGATATGCATGAAGTACCTTAAGAAAGGAAGATTGCGTATTATGAACTCTACAGCGAAGACCTTTAAACTGAATTTTGCCACCCATTAATGAGGAATTGAACTATGTGGGAAACGAAAGGCCCGAGAAATATCAGAATAACAACTCCCCACAGAACAATAATTTTAATCAAGGATGGAGATTTGAGGTTGGTCCATCTAGACAACCTTTTCAGGATTACTTATAGGCACCTCCATAACATGACAAAATAACAAAGTTGGAGGATAAACTTAATCAATTAATGCATGTGACTATGGCTAGTTACAAAAATACTAAAGCCTCTATTGAACAAGTGACCTCAAGCACAAGAGGAGGTGAATTGTGGTTTTAGAAAATTATGGATATTTTTCCCTTTATCGATTAAGATCGTGTTAGTAATGTGTTTGAGTAATAAAGGGTAGCGGAAGTAAAAGAAAATAAATTATATTGCATAAAGTTAAATAGGATAAGGATAAAAAAGATTGCACCAGAGAGTTATCCAGGTTTGGCCAAAATTTGGCTTAGTACTGACCCAAAGAGTTCTTCTTGAGATTTTTCACTATAGTCTTGTGAGCTTTTATCAGTTATGTTCACGAACCATAATACAATACGACCTTTTAAATTTGGAACAAACTTGTTCTCAACATATGGATGGTTTTCACCTAAGATCAAAGCTTTTCACCGACTAAGCTTCATGAACCAACAACAAAGATCTATGGTTGATCTCAAACAAATAAAAATTAATTTTTTTAAAGGTATTGTACCTTTAAGACTATCAAAGACCACCACAACCACTTACAAAAATTCTCCTCACAAATAAAATTTCACTCCAAAGCACTAAGGCAATCAAAAGTGAAGAAAGAAAATTTCTATAGAGAGAAGGTGTTTACGGTGATTTGGGGTAAACAACCGCTAGTCCTCCAAACTATAAAATATACTTTGGTTACTCGCAGGATCGACTAGATTGATCTTAGGACATAGTCAAACAATTGTCTTTCGATATGATTTGGTTCATATTTGTTTGTTCCGACTTCAAGAAAACTTGTTTGTGATATGATCGTATGATTATTCACTTGAAACAACACTTGTTATACATGTCAATATGACTTTCGACAAAGAAAATATAAACAAAAGCGTGTAAATTGCAGAAATGTAAAGTGCAAGAATATAACGTGCTAGAATGTTAAATGCAGAAATGTAAAGTTACTTCAAAATTAAAGTTAAACGAAAAATAAAGGATTTGAAAAAAGACTTGAATAAAGAAAGATACAAATGTATTTAAAATAGTGTTGGTGTCATACGTACATTTCTCAGCGAACCCGTTCTCTAAACACTTGATACTTGAGTGATTTGTGAGTGATTTGTACAAAATGAACACACGGAATCCTAACATTAAGACCCTTATTTATACTAATTTCGACGCTAATGGTCCTACACTAATCTGATGCCACGTTGCTCACAAGAATCCCTGGGACGCCATCTGTCCTTGTTCGGTTACACAGACTACTTCGAAATTCAAATCCTCCCGCCTGAATCCTCTTTCGACGCGTGGCAACGTGATCAGAACCGAGAATGTCACGAAAACACGTTAAGCTTCAGTACCCTTCGTATTCCGCAAAAAACTTTTAAGTCTTAAAGATAATTCACTTCGAATTAGCTCCGGTTCTAACCATCTTCACTCCAACTTAAACAACATCCTCGAAACATGGCCATCAGTAGCCATTTTTAATCTCAAAAATGGTCATCAGTAACCATCTTTCTTCGAATCACAATCCTTCAAAGAATATTTCCTTTAAACGAAATCTCCAGCCAACAAATTGCCCCCAATAAATGCCTGTTTCGAAAACAAGAGAAATAGGCGTTTCTGGTTATGATGAGATTTTGTTTTACTCACTTTTTAGAGTTCCAAGACAACTGACTAACGTCATAATCATTTATGACTCCACTTTCAAAACGTCTTGTCATTTTCAAAAATGTCTTCTCAGAACTTACATTCCCACGTTCTGTCAATACTTCATGATCATTACTCCTATATATTAGGAGTAAGGCTAACAACTGTTCGACCGCCGTTGGATTAAATCAACGCCTGCCGCGTGTCTTTTGACTTTTACCCAAAAGATTTGAAAGGGTTTCCGTTAAACCTTTAAATACTTGAACTTCTACCCTCACATAACTTTCACTTCTATTCTCCTGTGTTCATCACAGAAAAGAAAATCCTCTTTGGTCTCGTTTAACCCATTTCTTAAATCAATTTTACTCGTGGCGTCTTCTTCAAATGCTCTTCAACCTATTCAAAAACTTCAAAATCCTACACAGATAGGGAATCAAGAACACATTCCAGACCCAAATGCTGCAGAGGCGCGCGCTATCTACGCTTCTCAGGTAATCATCCCTTTTGAACTTTCTGGAAAAACTCACGCTTTCATGGGTCCTTTACCGGGAGGAAATAACCCCTCTTTGAGTAAATTTTTTCCTGCTTATTATAAAACTAGACCTTTAGTTAGCAAGAATAAGATAGACGAAGATGGTCATCCAATCTTAGTTGATCCTGACAACGCGGAAGAAACCTCGACTGAAACTTCTCCGGTCTTAGAGAAAATTAGGTTAAACTATGTAACCAATTTCGTGAAAGTCTTTAGGTCAATCCCTTTAGCAAAAGATCCTGAATTGTATTACGCTTGGCTAGCTAAAGTGGAAAAGCAAAAAGCTTCATTTTGGAAAGAATTAGGGATTTATGACCTAATTCAGTTATCTAAAACAGGTTTAGAGTATAACCAAACCATGTTAGTAGCGTCAGTACATTTCTGGGATGCTTCTCACAATACTTTCCACCTTCCTTGCGGAATGATCACTCCTACTCTTTTCGATATAGCTTCCATTACCGGGCTTCGACCAACTGGGGAACTCTTCGACCCCAACTTCATGGATACTGATACCATCCAGTTCAATGAGGGAACAGTCACCTACACTGCTTTCATTCAAAGGTACCATGTTCAAACGACTACGGAAGTCACTGATGAAGAACACATTGAATTTCTAGCACTCTGGATTTCGAGATGTGTCTTTTGTTCTAGGTCTATCAAAGTAGCAAAGAGATATCTCTGTATGGCTAACCAGATAAATGCCGGAAAAAAGCTAAACTTAAGCCAATTAATTCTAGGATTTCTCTACGAGAACCTTGGTGAAGCAACAGATCTCGTCAAAAACTATAAGACATGATCCATTCTTTTTGCTGGTCCTTTCTGGTTGTTGCAACTATGGCTTAATGCCACCTTCGAGGCTCACCTCCCATACAAAAGTGTTGTGATGAAGAAAGTACAGCTATTAAGAATCGAACAGTGGAAGGAACCAGATTAGCTTACCTAACTCCAAAAGAAAAAACGGGAAAACTTCATGAAACATTCTTAGCGTATGTAATGATGTTTGCTAAACGTTACCAGTTTAGCCCGTCCATGGCTCCTTTTGTAAAAAGGAAGGTAGGTCCTGAATGGTTTACTCGTGAATTTCCAGCAACTTCTTCCGACCAACAAGCCGAATCCATGGTCATTTGGGAGGCTTTCCTTACTCCTAAGCTGTTATACCACCGACTTCGATCTCCAAAAAGTCACTGTTGTCTTCTTTGCTACCAACCAAATTTGGTATCGAGACAATTTGGATTGGTTCAACTGAAACCAAAGTGTATGTACGACAAAAGGAATCACATGTGTCTACACACTTCGCATCTAGCGGAAGATGAATATGAGTCAAAAATCTCCAAATATGTTGGCATCACCACTCTGTCTCCCGTCTCTTTTGAACCTGCTTTTTATTCTACCATAGATTTTCATCAATGGTGGACAGATTACTATACTACGCAAATCTTCGATGCTGAGAGCCTTTCTCAAGAACTAACTGAAGCTTTTGCTGATGTGCAGGCGAACTTCCATAAAGGTACTTCGACTCACATTAAAGAAATCCAAGCATTTCAAAAATTCTTTGAAACTATCTACAGGCCTGATGATCTTAGTCGGACCGTTCGTGAGGCTGCGGTCATTTTACGTGAAAAGTTTTCAACTAAACTGGATAAGTTGAAATTGCCCACGTCTGTTCGACCTGAACTACGTTATGAAGTGGCTTTTGAACTTAATCCTCCAAAATTTCCTCCACTACCTAGTGCTGATTTTGGTGTGGCTTTAAACCCTCCTTTTCCAGACTGGTTTGTGTGTGGGAATGTCATAAAAATCCTTCAGGAACAATCTAAAAAACGCGCTGAACGAGTGGTCCCGACTAAGCATACCCTGGATACTTTCGAAGGACATCTTCATATAGGTCTTGAGCACGTTCGCGTCTTGACTCCAATACCTGAAGGTTGGGGTTTAGACAATCCTTCAACTAACTTTTCCTTCTTCACTGAAATACTGATTCCTATTTTGTTCCACTACGCCAAATTTAAGCTGTAGCAGCGCAGCTACTAAAGCGCTTTTAGCAAAAGCGCTCTCATAGGGCTCGCTAAAAACAAAATTAATAAACAAGGAAAAATGATGCAAAAAAAGCGCTCTGGTAGGGGGAGTTATGAGAGCGCTTTTAAAAAACGCTCTGGTAGGGGGGTATGAGAGCGCTTTTAAAAAGCGCTCTGGTAGGGGGGTTATGAAAGCGCTTTTAAAAGCGCTCTTATAGGGTGGGTGCTACGAAAGCGCTTTTGGGATAAAAGCGCTCTGGTAGGGGGTGTTATTAAAGCGCTTTTGAAAAGCGCTCTGGTAGCCCATTTAAAAAATTATATATTTTACAAACACACGCGTTTTGTTTCAGATCTTTCTTCTTCCTTCGTTGCTCCGCCGTCCTCTCTCCGAAACCCTAACAACCTCCGCCGTTCTTCTTCCTTTCAGATCCAAAACACACGAGTTTATGGTGAGTTGAGGTTCGTGTTGTTGCTGAGTTCGGTTTCGATTCTGAATCTACAAACCAAAACCGGGTGAGACCTTTCTGAGTTTATTTCTTATTCTCTCTTCCTCTCTCAAATTTCTGAAGGGTTTGTTTGATTAGGAAAGTGATGAACAAATGTTTGGGTTTGATGAATGTTTGTCTGGTTATGTTTGATGATGATTTGTGAATGGTTTTGTTTCTGATGAATGGTTTGCGTGTATGAGAAAGATGAACAATTAGGGTTTTGGTTAGTGTTTGCGGCTGTGTATTGTGATTGTTGTTGGATGAATATGAACAATGTATTTACAGTTTCTGGAGAGGTTTTTCGAAGATGATGAACATAATTTTTTTTAGGGTTTTTGGTTGTTGGCTCTACGGCTCTACGGCTGATTTTTTTTAGGGTTTTTGGTTGTTGGCTCAATTGACTTGTTCTTTTATCAAAAACTATTTTTATGTGCATGTGGTTGTTAATTGATTTCTTATAAATTGGTTTCTGTTCTGGTATAGCACTATTTTTATTAACTATTTTGTCTTTTGTTCGGAGATGAGGAAATTTTTGGTTGATAGAGAAAATATTGAGAATGTGAATGTTGTGTAAATAATCACGTTTTTCTATTGTAGGTTGAGCTTCAAACAGTGGATGGACTGGTAAAGGATAGAACACAATGTGCCCCTGCCGATTATGTTCCACAGAATATGAATCAAGTAATGTACCCCGAAGTCTTCTGTGGCAGGATCGTTCGGGGTACAGTTATTTGATTCATATTCTGTGACACAATACAACATAGCTCAGGTGACTACTGGTTCTCCACTAAAGCATCAATACAACATAGCTCCAGATAATACAGGAAGCGTACATTGGTTGCATAAGAACTCGGAAGTTGTTTCCCATTTAGTTGTTTTGGTTTAGAAATATGTGAATTGGTTTAGTTGTTTTGGTTTAGAAATATGTATATATGTATTTTGATTTACATTAATGGTATATAATATAATACTTTTTTTGTATATAATCGATATCGATTATAATGGTATATATCGATTTGAAATGATAAATTATAGGTTCATGAAAAAATACTGCCAAAAAATAGTAAATTACAGGTTCTAAAATATTGCTGCCAAAAGTGCAGGTTTAGAAATAATAAAAAGCATAAAAAAAAAAAAAACGCAACATACGAAAGCGCTTTTGAAAAAAGCGCTCTTATAGGGGTGCCTACCAGAGCGCTTTTTCCTGAAAAGCGCTCTTAAAGGGGGGCCTACAAGAGCGCTTTTTCCAGAAAAGCGCTCTTATAGGGGGGGCCTACCAGAGCGCTTTTAAAAGCGCTTTCGTAGCCTATGCCAGCGCTGGCTTTGGCAGCGCTTTAAAGCGCTGTTAAAGGCCAAAAAAAGCGCTTTTAAAATCCTTGCGCGTTGTAGTGTTCACAGCCGTTACTCGAAAGAAAAGTATCAAGGAGACCCCTGCACAGAAGGGCTCTAGAGCTTCGAGGAGCACCAAGACAAGTGGGAGTGATTCTGTCACCACTGGCAAGGAACCCACGATACACATACACCTTATTTTTGAATTTGTGCAATTTTTCTGAATATTACTCACTTGGTTTAATATGCATCTTCAGAGCTCGAAGCCTCCAACACCTTCGAAACGAAAAATTCCTCAGACAGTTGCTTCAGATGACGAAGATAAATCTCCTCCTCGTACTAGACAAGCAACAAAGAAAAGACAGAAAACTGCCACCCCTTTAACCAAAGAAAAGGGATCTGGGACTTCGAAGCTTACTTCATCGAGTGATAAGGTATCTTCTGATGAATCACCCTTAAAGGCTACTAGTACTATCCCAATTGTAGAGAGCCACAACTCAAGCCTAGATAATGTTCCAACCAAGGTATTTGGATTTCATAACATAATCATCTTTTCAAATTTTAACTTTAATGATTAAGTTCACATCTTACCTTATAAATGTAGGATGATGGGGGCACAGCTACTTCTGATCTCAAAACCTTAAGTCTCAACATTGATCTTGACAATCTTCAAGGTAAGCGTCTGCTTTTTCTAATGACAGATGAATTTCTTGCAACCTTTCCATTTTGATCAATTCTAACCGTTCAACACAGGTGTTCCTCGACACAAATCTCCTGTGCTTTATCCGGTTATTGAAGTCGCTCAGCCTCTTGCAACCATCATTCCAACTGTGTCTGCTGAAGAAAGCCATTCAAATGATGATTCTCCACCTATTCGTCAAGATGAAAATATGGGGGAAAATCCTCAATGTTCAGATAGTGTTAATGTAGTCGGACAACCAACTGGAAGCGAAGATACTATTTCTGAACATGATGCTGCGGAGGAAACTTCCAATTTGCCTACACCTGGTCCTCATGAAACTTCGACTTTCGGGACTATAGTTACTCCTGTGGCTACTTCGAAGCAGGCCCCAGCAATGCTTACTCCTTCAGAACTAGAGCAACTCAAGAAAACTGATCCCGTAAGCTTCCTCAAGACCATGATGAGTGTGGACAACGTTTCGCCCGTCGGGCTTGAAGCTTCTTCTAATGTCCTGGCAGGGAGCGGTGACAAGGATGATATTCCTAATCTCCTTCGTCAAATAAAGGAGAAGTTCTTTGAAACCAACCTCATTGAAGTTCTAAGCAAGGATTCCACCAGCTGTTATAGCTTGAACAATCTTTTGAAAAAAGTGGATTTACTTCTTGTCTCAGAGAAAGTTTCACAAGTGATTGTTTCGCTGAGTTCTCTGATCGATCAGCTTCAATCTGATATTCTTCGAAAAAGAAACATTGACGAACAACTCACAACAAAGGTGATTTCTCATAGTTCTTCATGGAAAGCTGCAAATGATGCAACAACAAAAGTTGACGCCTTAAGCTTGAACGTTCGAAGAACCAGAAAGAATATGAAGCTTGTGAAGCGAATATCGAATCCTGGAAACAAGAAATTAAACTCCTCGAAGAGAAGATAAAGAAAGCCCAGTCTCGTCAGGAAGCAATCCAACAAACCCATCAGGAGGAATTGACTGAAGTGGCGCAGTTAGGGATTCGACACTTCGAGACTGCACAGAAGCTAGTGCCAGAAATCGAGGAACTGAAAAGACAACAGGCATTAATCGAACGTCGTATGTCTTTATGGGAATCTCAATATTCGAAGATGAAAGATAACCTTCCTAGGGATTTTAATTAATTACTTTGAACCTTGTACTATCCTTCTGCGTTTCGTACTTAGTTTCTATTTTGTAATCAAACTTCCCCAGGAATGTATATGCAGTTTTGTCTTTCCATTTTCCATGCATCAGATTCTGTAATTGTCACGAGTAGCATTTTAACAATTCCTAAAAATTGTCAAAAATTTATTTTTTATTATCATAATGATTTTAATAATGTACCCACGTGACATGATTACTCTTCGCAGCCTCTCAAGCCTAGACTTGACGTTTCCACTTCCCTAGCCGTAACCATCATTAAATGATGACATCACTTTTCCAAAACGTCTATTTGAGACGTGCGTGTATCAGTTTTCAAAATGATTACACTCCAACTTCCAAGGTGGGAAACGGCGGAGGCCATAACTTCTCTTGGGGATACCAAATGCAGTCCAATCAATACTTAAAAGATAAATCGTTTTTTATGGCCAACGTATTCTATATAAGGCTTAGCATTCTACTCATTCTTTCATTCTCTCACCAAATTCTTATCAAAGTTTCTTTTCTTCCCCTTATACTTTCCCAAATACAGAATTTGATAAAACCTCTTGTACTTTCTTCCTCAAAATGGCGCAACCTTTGACTTACGTTACCATCAGGTCCTGTATCAAAAAGGAATTCAAACTCTCTGAGGAGGAGTTCGATGAGAACCACATCAACATTGGCGCACTCTTTGCCAACCAACAACTCTAGGTTTACCAGGAAATCCTAGAGGGGTCCGTTTATCCTAACATGCTGGCAGAATTCTGGATGTTTGCGTCCCTCCGCATAGATCCAGAAGGGAGAACCACCATTGTGTCTCAGGTTCGAAGGGCTTATATTACCATTACTCCCTCAACCATCTCTGAACTGTTGAGGTGTGATAATTTTGGGGAAGCGTTTGATGATAACACCATTAACATGACTACCTCTGATGTCTTGAGGGCCCTCATGGCTAATGATCCCTTTAACGCTAAAATCATTAAGATTTGGCTCCAACTTTTAGTGGGCAACTTTCGTCCACGAAACCATGATCAAGACATCATCATGATGGAAGATCTGGAGTTCATACTCTGTGCTCTCCGGGGAAGGATAATCAACTTTCCACTGTTGATCTTCAAGCAACTTGTCGAAGCTGTTGCTATGGGCGCCTCTCGACAAGGCATAGTGACATGTCTTCCTTATGGGAGGTTGCTGTCCTACATGTTTCTCAATAAGGGTATAGTGAGAAGAATGCGTAAGTCAGGATCTCTAGATCTCTTCGAAGCAGAAAGCTTGCCCCTGCTATCCTTGGAAGGTATAGAGCAAAGGATCAATTAGAGGGTGCGTTGTCTGAGTCTTTGATGGAGGTGTTATAGGTCTTAGTTTTATTGTCCAAAATTTTTTAATGTTCCTTTTGATAGCCTCTAGTATGCTTCTATTTCTGTAGCCCTTGTTGTTCGTGGAAACACAACTTTCCAAAATGAATGTACTCTTCTAATCTTAATGAAATGTATTTTGACATTGCTTTGTCTTCTTACTTTATTTACCACATATCTTGTTTGAACACGAAGCCATTTTGGTGTTTGTTCAACCATTTTGGCCTACGTAGCATACTTTGAATATCTACGTTTTTACAATTTTTACTTCGTGCATGCTTGGTTTGTATCTTTTCAGATATTTCCCGTTCACTCTTAAGATCCTGCGATCTTCTGCCAACTCTTCTATCTCATAAGTGTTATTTGAGAATACTTTTAAAATTCAAAAGGGTCCTTCCCAGTGTGGGGACCATTTGCCTAAAACCTGATTCTTTCGATCTATAGGCAAAATAACTTTCCAAACTAAATCATTATTAATAAATGTTTTACCTTTCACCTTTTTATTATATGCTCTAGACACCCTTTCTTTTTGTATTTTTATCATTTCCAACGCTCGAAGTCTGTCTTCGTCCAAATCCACCAATTCGTTCATCATCAATTCCCAATATATGTTTGGAGGAATTTCTCCCTGTCTTTGGATCCGGACTGATTGCAAGTATATCTCAACTGGGAGCACTGCATCGTGTCCAAACGTCAATTGGAAACGTGTAGTGTTTGTAGCTTCTTTTGGCGACGTTCGACAGGCCCAGAGTGCTTGGTCCAGAGTTTTATGCCAACTCTTAGGTTTTTTCCCTACGTGTTTCTTTATGAGACCAATTATTATCTTATTTGCTGCTTCAACTTGTCCATTTGCCTGAGCGTAGTAAGGTGTAGAGGTAAACAACTTGAACCCCATTTCTTTGGCGAAATCTTGCATCTTTCGCCCAGTAAACACTGATCCTTGATCTGTGGTTATACTTTCCGGGATTCCGAATCTGTATATAATGTGTCTTTGAATAAACTCAATCATAGCCTCCTGATCCACATTTGCAAGTGGTACCGCTTCGACCCATTTTGTGAAGTAGTCTATTCCTACCAAGATATATCTCTGACCTTTAGAAGACTTGGGGTGAATTTCCCCAATTAAGTCTAGTGCCCAACCTCTAAAAGGCCATGGTTTTATTATTGAATTTAATTCATTTGCAGGAGCATGTTGAATACCTGCATGTTCTTGACATTCTTGACATCCTTTTGCAAATTCTATGCAATCTTTTAACATAGAGGGCCAATACATTCCATATCGAAACAAAAGCCATTTCATTTTGTGCCCCGCTTGGTGTGCACCACATGCTCCGCTATGTACATTTGAGAGAGACAAATATGCTTCCGCTTCATCCAAACACTTTAGCAAAACTCCTTCAGGAGTTTTCTTAAACAATTCATTTCCCATCAGGAAGTATGATAAGGCTCAATACTTTACCTTTCTATCCGTGTCTGTCGAAGGATCTTTTAAATAGTTCACAATTGGACTCCTCCAATCTGTGTCTGCTAAAGAGTCTATATTTAAAACTTCAAACTCCTCTTTGTTAGCGAAACCTAATTGTGAGTTCTCCAGATCACTTGGGGAAAGCTTGGTGGCCATTGCTTTGCCTCTCACTTCGATCAGTTCCTCTAGTTTTTCTTTTGATACCCTGTATCCTGAGGCTAGTTGCGCCAAATCATTCGCTTCTTGATTATTTAACCTTGAGACGTGATTTAACTCCACACATTCGAATTTTTTAAGCAGCCTATTTGCTATGACAAAATACATGATCAAATTCTCTTTGATACATTTGTATTCTTTCGTCAATTGCTTAATCACTAGTTCGGAGTCTCCTTTAATTTCGACTCTGGTTGCCCCCAATTCTAACAAAGCTTCAAGTCCAGCGATCAGTGCTTCGTATTCAGCTTTTTTGTTAGAGCATAAGGGACCTTCAATCTTGTACTTGAGCTTTGTTGGAATTCCATCAGGAGAAATTATTAGTATTCCAACGCCGATTCCTTCTTTATGGGTTGAACCATCGAAGTATAACTTCCAAGGCTTCAATTCTACATATTGTTGAGGGTTCATACGATCTGACCTTTCCTTGCTTTGAGGGGTTGAAATATCAAAGAGTACTCAGTAAGGGCCAAAGCCCACTTGCCAATTCGACTATGCAATATTGGTTTTGATAGCATATGTTTAATAACATCGCAATGACACGAAACATAAACATCAACTGGCTTTATATGATACTTGAGTTTGATACAAGAGAAATATAAACAAAGGCAGAGTTTTTCTATTGCGCTATACCTAGTCTCTGCATCATTGAGTACTCTACTTAAGTAATAAATGACTCTTTCGATGCCATTGTCGTCTTCTTGAGCTAACATGCTACCTATTGTATTATCTGAAGCTGAAATATACAGGCGCATGTGCTTCTTCCCATTTGGGGGAGATAATATTGGTGGATGCATCAAGTATTGCTTGATTTTTTCAAAAGCTTCTTGATGTTCAGCATGCCATTCAAACCTTCCTTGCTTAAGTCGAAGCAAAGGGGAAAAATCTTGCGTGCGTCCACTTAAGTTAGAGATGAATCTTCTCAAGAAGTTTATCTTTCCTAGTAAAGACTGAAGTTCTTTCTTCGTGGATGGAGGCTTTGTTTCCACAATATCCTTTGTTTTATTCTGATTAATTTCTATTCCCTTTTTGTGGACTAAGAAGCCCAGGAAATCTCCAGCCTGCACAAAGAAAGCACATTTAAGGGGATTCATCTTTAAGCCATGTTTTCTTATTCTTTCGAATGATTGGCTCAGATGGTCGAGATGACTGTAATCTGAAACAAATTTTACAACAATGTCATCTATGTATACTTGCATAAAAGTTTCTATAAAATCATGGAATATAGAATTCATTGCTCTTTGATAAGTTGCCCCAGCATTTTTTAGACCAAAAGGCATTACAACCCATTTGTAGGTGCCTATTGCCCCTGGGCAACGAAAAGTTGTTTTGGACACATCTTCTTCTGCAATGAAGATCTGGTTATACCCTGAATATCCATCCAACATACTTAGATATTGGAAGCTTTTGGCTGAATCTACTAGCATTTCTGCCACAGGCATGGGATATTCATCCTTAGGCGTTGCTGCATTCAGATCACGAAAATCTATGCATACTCTTAATGAACCGTTCTTTTTAATAACTGGCACAATATTAGCAATCCATTCAACATACTTTGTAGTTCTGATGAACTTGCATCGTAGAAGTCTTTCGACCTCTGCTTTGATCTTCGAATGAATCTCCGGTGCGAACCTCCTAGGAGTTTGTTTGATGGGCTTTTTCCCTTCCTTTATGGGCAGCTTTAATTCGACCAAATCTCGCCCTAAACCAGGCATCTCATCGTAATCCCATGCGAAGCAATATTTGTTTCCTTTTAATAACGCGATGACTCTTGATTTCAAAGCTGAATCTAATTTTGTACTGACGTATGTTACCCTCTTCCGATCTCCGTAGATTGCGTCCAGCCTTTGACTCAACTCTTCACCTGAGATCTTTTCAGCTTGGACTGTGTCTTCAGGGAATTGAGGGATCGAATGTACCCCAGAACCCGTCGTTTCTGCCTCTCTTTGAATTGAATTGACAGTCATGTTTGATAATTCGGCTTCGAGAGCCGTCTTTCTTTTGTTCTCGGCTATGTAAGCCGAAATCCTTTCGAAGAAAGATGATTCAGACATTATCAACGTCGTCATCCCAGCCTGTTGGCCGTATCGTTGGAAAATGGTATATTGGTGCGGTATCTTCTGGACCGTCCATTATTTCTCTATTCCATTGGAATCCATTTGGGTGTAAAGACAAATAGTATAAAGCATTCTTGTTCGGAGTGTATATATCTTCAGCAGCATGGCAAGGTCCTATGTTCGCCAAGTTCCTGTCGAAACTGGTTTTATTGACTTGATTAACTTCGGCCATGTAGTAACTATGATCTCCTTCAATGTTTTCTACTATGCCATCTTCCCTCCAAATGGTTAATCTTTGATGCATTGTCGAAGGCACTGCAGCAACTCCATGGATCCACTCTCTTCCTAGCAAAAGATTGTAATTCGCCTTTGCTGGTATCACCATGAACATCGTTGGCCTTGTGACCGAACCCACAGTTAAATTCACTTGAATGACTCCTAGAGTTTGTCCTATTTTGCCTTCATAGTTAGACAAGACCATGTTATGTGGCCTTATATCAGTATCGAACATACCAATTCTCTTCAACATGTATTGGGGCATTAGGTTCACCGCTGCCCCCCCCATCTACTAGGACTTTGTTAATGCCAACATTTTCAATCTTAGCCCTTATGTAGAGTGGTTTTAGATGGTTTCTCATACCTTCATCAGGCCTCTCGAAGAAGGCATTATGTTCTTCGACTGCCCCGTTGTTTAGCACATAATAACACACAGGTTTGTGTCTAGCCATCTCTTCCGCATCAGCTTCCTCACAATCTTCAGCTTCTGTCTCTTGATTAAACTCATGAGGGAGTACTGACACAACATTGCAATTAAGGTTTATAGATGATACTCCGTCTGAGTCAAAATCATTTGTCATCCTATCGTCTTCTTTCCATGGACTGGAATGCATCTTCTCTTCTTCTTTCTCATTTTCAGAATCGAATAACCTGCGTTCCACTGGAGGTTTACTTGTTCTTGCCCCCTGCGTTGGGATTTGGTTACTACTAGACTCTCCGATCTCCTTTGGTTTATATTCCCTTTGGGCCTTCTCCATCCTCTGGTGCCTTCTCCATTGGGATCTAGACATAGGATTTTTGCCTTTGTAATTCTCCAACCTGTACATCTCTCAATTTGAGGTATGAAATTGCTTCCTATATGCCATTGCAGTTTTTCCCCCTTGGTCCCAACTTTGCCACTTGTTGGTCCTCGCACCAACTTGCATCCATCTATCCCTGGGTATGTCTGCGGGGATTTTGAATGTGACCCTTCGAGCTCTAGGGTGCGGGCTGTCAGGCCTCTTCGACGGGGTCCAATTATCGAACACATACATGTTGGGACGAAGTCCCTGAGTTTCTCGACCCATGTAGAAATATACTCTTTCGAATGATCGTGCTAGTAGTTCGTCATAGACTGCTCCACATCTGGGGCACAATACAACCTCAGTGTTTTCTTTGTGACATCTGACCAAGAATCCTACTAAACTTTCTTCAGTCCTTTGGTATACTTTTAGCAATAGGTTTCCTCCTCTCCAGGGTTGTTCCATTCTTTCTCGTAGGGCCCTCTCAACATTAGCTTGAACCCTTCGATTTAGCATAATTGAACACCTTGGGCACATCAGCATTTTTCCACCATTTTTCTCATGACAATTCCAGAGATAATCTTTCAGACTCTCCCCTCTTGGTGGGATTTCAATGTTTCCTTTCTCCCTTATCAGCCACTTTTCTAGTTCTTCTATTTCAGATAAAGGCCGCCTGACATTGACCATGTTACATCTGCCGGAGGAGCTTCAGAAATTTGTATCTGTTGAAGTTTCTCCCTGAGGTCTTCAGTGGCCTCGCTAGTTTTCCCTTTCAGATATTCAGTCATCTCTGCATCAAAGGACTCTTCAATATCAGTATTGAAGACTGTATTGTCATTTAGGCTTTCAGTAGCCTGCTTTCCAGTTGAAATTATCTCCGATTCAACAACATCAATTTCAGATACTTCCATCATGTTGACGTCAAGTGGTTCACACAGGTTAGTGTCAGCAACACTCAAAGGGTCTGTGTCAACCTTCATATGATTCTTGGTTTTATCAGCGAATTTCAGACGTCCATCCTTGATAGCATTCTGAATTAGATCCCTGAAAAGAAAACATTGTGAAGTTTTATGGCCTAAAAAACCGTGATATTTGCAAAAGCCTCGTTTCTTCCGTTGTTCTAACGGAGGAATTTTTGAATTGGGAGGCACTATCATCTGGCCATCTTTTACTAACAAATCAAATATTTCGTCACATTTAGTGACGTCAAATGTATAAGTTTTCTTAGGAAATCTATCGCTTTTATCATTCTCTACTGGATTTTTTCCATTAGAAGGAGTGAGCAATTTGCAAGAATAAGGCGGTGCTTCTTTTAATTCAGCTAGATCTATTTCGACCTCTTCCACGTTGTATGAATCTTTGAAAGATTCTCCGTCAACGTCTTCAGCTTCAATGTATGCTACCCTCTCCTTCTTGTAACTTTTATTTGCTCTGGCCTTTTCTGCTTTTAGTCGTTCGACTTGTCGAACCCTGTCTGCCAATTGGGCCATATCCCTTAGGTATTGAGTATCTAGTTTCTTTTTGATTGAATAATCTAGACCGCCTGCAGCCATTTCGACTAATTCGTGTTCTGGGACAACCGTGAAGCATCTTGATTTCATCAGACGGAACTTGTTTAAGTAATCATCTATAGGCTCCGTGAACTTCCTCTTGAAGCTAGCCAATTCTTTCAGACTTATCTTGGTTTGACCCATATAGAATTGTTCATGGAATAATCTCTCCAAGTGTGCCCATGCGTCTATGGAATTTGGGGGTAAGGTAGTGAACCAAATAAAAGCATTTTTTGTTAGCGGACTAGGGAAATATTTAATTCTTAAATCCTCGTTCCCTGCTAGATCCCCTGCTTCCGTCAAATATCTGGCTATGTGTTCCACCGTTGATTCACTAGTGTCCCCTGAAAACTTCGTAAATTTGGGTACCTTGGTACCTCTTGGTAATTCTGTTTGCATAATATATTCGGGTATGGGGGACGTGTAGTTTGGACGTTGAAGTCCAGTATTAAGGCCATTGTTAGCCATTATCCTCTCTATCATGGCAATGAGATTGTTTTCTGTTGCCAAATTGTCTCTCCTAACCCTATGCACAACTTCGTCAGGATGTTCGTCTCTTCCCACTACAACTACTCTAGGCTGTTGCTGGGGAATTGCTTGTCGACCAACGTTAGTCGTTTGACTTTGAGTTTCTAAATCTACCACTTGGTTTCGTTCGACTGGCGCTGGCCTAGATGGAGGTACTGCGGTTCGAACTTGTTCTAGAATTGGGTCCCCTTCCTAATAGGTTGATTGGTTGTTTCTTCGCCTATTTTGCGGGACTCCTAAGAAATACGCCATTCGTCCTATTTGTGACGATATTTTTTGATATGTCTCTACATTCTCTTGGTTAGTCCTGACAATGTTTGTTGCTAACGGATTAAAGATCGACCCCAATTCTCTAGCAAGGACCCCTAACATATCATGGTTACTTGCATCCATTTCCTGTCGAAATGCCGCTTGACTACTGGTGGTTAAGGGAGGTATTTGGGCAGAGAAACCAGTGTTTTGTGCGCTTCGACCTATCGAGCCGACATTAGGCGAAAACGCTGTTGAGTTAGGCGCAGGGTACGTAGGCCCTGTTCCTCGTAATCCTACGATGTATGAATATGGCATTCCATATGGGTTGTTGGGTCTCCAACCTTCAAAAGCGGATGATGGTCCTAGGGTAAATAATTGACTTGCGGCGTTTGTCAAGAAAAGTGGTATCTCGCTTGCGCCTGTGAGTGGAGGCACGGTAGTCGAACTCGAGACTGGAACAGTCCCTGTTGTCCCTGATGTATTTTCGGGTACAGCCTGGGAACTACCTATGGGTGCAGATCCTGTCGAACCCGGTATTTCCTGCGCCTCTTGAGTAGAAGTCGAAACGTGCGTAGAATTTGCCGCTATTGTTCCTGACCCCTGTGGGGGATCTTGATCTCCCCCTCCACTGGCCACAGTGACCATTTTCTTGTTGTACCTTCGTTTAGGAATCGGTTGTGCACTGTTGGTTAATTTACCGTTCCTAAGGTTCATACAAGGTCTTGATATTTTCTAGACAACAAAAAACAATCAATTAATAACAATCTGTTTGACACTGTCCCACTGGGCGTGCCAATTTGTTTACGGTGATTTCCGGTAAACAACCGCTAGTCCTCCAAACTATAAAATATACTTTGGTTACTCGCAGGATCGACTAGATTGATCTTAGGACATAGTCAAACAATTATCTTTCCATATGATTTTGTTCATATTTGTTTGTTCCAACTTCAAGAAAACTTGTTTGTGATATGATCGTATGATTATTCACTTGAAACAACACTTGTTATACATGTCAATATGACTTTAGACAAAGAAAATATAAACAAAAGCGTGTAAATTGCAGAAATGTAAAGTGCAAGAATATAACGTGCTAGAATGTTAAATGCAGAAACGTAAAGTTACTTCGAAATGAAAGTTAAACGAAAAATAAAGGAATTGAAAAAAGACTTGAATAAAGAAAGATACAAATGTATTTAAAATGGTGTTGGTGTCATACGTACATTTCTCAGCGAACTTGTTCTCTAAACACTTGATACTTGAGTGATTTGTGAGTGATTTGTACAAAATGAACACACGGAATCCTAACATTAAGACCCTTATTTATACTAATTTCGACCCTAACGGTCCTACACTAATCTGATGTCACGTTGCTCACAAGAATCCCTGGGACGCCATATGTCCTTGTTCGGTTACACAGACTACTTCGAAATTCAAATCCTCCCGCCTAAATCCTCTTTCGACGCGTGGCAACGTGATCAGAACCGAGAATGTCACGAAAACACGTTAAGCTTCAGTACCCTTCGTATTCCGCAAAAAACGTTTAAGTCTTAAAGATAATTCACTTCGAATTAGCTCCGATTCTAACCATCTTCACTCCAACTTAAACAACATCCTCGAAACATGACCATCAGTAGCCATTTTTAATCTCAGAAATGGTCATCAGTAACCATCTTTCTTCGAATCACAATCCTTCAAAGAATATTTCCTTTAAACGAAATCTCCAGCCAACAGAAGGAGAGAACTTAGAGAGATAAATTCCAAACAAAAATTAAATCGTTAAAAGTGGCGTGATTTCAAGTGAGGGAGGTCTCCCTTTATAGTTGGAGTCACCAAGAAAGGAAAGAATCCATGGGCCTCATTAACTATTTAATCAATTGATCTAATCAATTTAATTGAATGAATATGGTTGTTATGATTCTCAAAATGGAAGGTTGTGATATATGTGTGTTGCCAATTGTTTAGGTGATGTAGAAATGTATTGGGGCGTAAGTTTGATCTTTTCTAATTGATTAAATTAGACAAAATTTTCCTTTTTGTCATTTCTAGAGCTCCTAAGTTATTTGGCACAGCTTCCATGTCATTTTTTAAAATGTTTTTCTTTTAGGAAATTTTTTTTTAAAGTGTGTGTGTGTGTGTTGCCTTAGTACTTTTAAGCTACTACCTTATTTTTACAGTACTTAGTTCAGTCAGATAGACTGACAAGATCTGACGAGCTTCCATATCTTTATTTTTTAAAAACTTTTTAGGACTTTTCTTGAGTTGTTTAATAGACTTTGGGTTCTTTCATTTTTGTTGAAAGTTGACTTTGAGTACTTCATATTTGTTGATTGTTAACTTTGAGTACTTTATGTTTGTAGATGCGTTGTTGTCATCAAAACTTGGTTGTTACATACAAGCACATAGATCCATATTCACCCCTTTTTGATGATGACAATGCATCCCTCAGGCAATGTGGTATAAAGCAGTAAAGAGAATATATATTTTGGAGTATTTTAATGCCCCCCTGAGTTAGATAGGAAATACGCCTTTTCCCTGAGAGTATATTTCTCCCCCATTGTCATTATCAAAAATGTAAATGGCACATAGGTTCACGTGTAGTTACTTATGCATGATTGATTTAGAGTTCCAAGTTTTGTTCTTATAAAGAAGAAATTCTCTTTTGGAAGTGGTTTAATGAATATATCTACGAGTTGATTGTATGAGTCTATAAAATTAAGCATGCATTCACCTTTTTCTATGTGATCCCTTTTAAAGTGGTTCCTAATGCCAATATGTTTGGCGCGAGAATGAAGTATATGGTTTTTGGTGAGGTTTATTGCACTAGTGTTGTCACATCTTATTGGTACAACTTCTATTTTGACACCATGGTCATTTAATTATTGTTTTATCCACATGATTTGGGCACAGCAGCTTCCGGCAGTGACATATTATGCCTTAGTTGTGGATAGAGCAACAGTAGCTTGTTTTTTACTATACCAGGAAACAAATGAGTTTCCAATTAGGTGGCATGTACCACTGGTATTTTTCTATCTAGTAAACATCCTGCAAAATTGGAGTCTGGGTATCCTACTAAGTTACATTCGATTCCTTTGGGGTACCATAGACTCATTTGTTGTGTGCTTGTGAAATATATCATTATGCGCTTTACGGTGCTGAGATGTGATTCTTTAGCATATGCTTGAAAGCGTGCAAACATGCATACATAAAATATTATATCATATCTGGATGCAGTTAAATATAATATTGACCCAATCATACCTCGATATTTTCTTTCATCGACCTGTTTTTCGTCTTCATCTTTGTCTAGGGAGCATGATGTTGACATTGGTGTTGTCATTACATTTGATCTTTCCTTATCAAACCTTTTGAGTAACTCTTTGCAATATTTAACTTGGTTTATGAATGTTCCTCGTTTGGTTTGATAGATCTGAGCCCTAGAAAGTACTTTAATTCTTCCATCATAGACATTTCAAATTTATTCTGCATTATTTCATTAAATTCCTTACACAATGATTCGTTAGTAGCACCGAAAATGATATCATCAACATATATTTGAACTAGTAATATATCATATTCTGTTTTCATAATAAAGAGATTTTTATCAACTTGTCCTTGTTCAAATTTGTTTTCAAGTAAAAACTTACTTAGGCGATTATACCATGTTCTAGGAGCTTGTTTTAAGCCATATAGTGCTTTTATAAGTTTAATCATGTGGTCTGGTGGTATTAATAAATCCAAAAAGCTGGTCAAAAAATGTCTCCTCTTGAATGTATCCATTTAAAAAATCACTTTTTACGTCCATTTGAAATAGTTTGAAGTCCATGATGCATGAAAAAGCTAATAACATTCTTATGGCTTCTAATCTGGCCACATGAGCATTGGTTTCATCGAAATCTATTCCCTCTGTTGGTTATATCCTTTCGGAACTAGTCTAGCTTTGTTTTTTAAAACATTGTCTTCTTCATCTAGCTTGTTGCGAAAGACCCATTGGTTCAAATTACCAGATTCGTTGAATCTTTGGGAAAAAGTTCCCAAATGTTGTTTCGCTCAAATTGATTTAACTCTTCTTGCATAGCAAGGGACAAATATTCATTGGTGATAGCTTTGTCGACTTCTTTTGACTCAATTTGTGAAACAAAAGCCATAGAATTACGTACCTTGTTGAGTGATCGTATGGTGGTAACTCCTTTAGACATATTCCCAATTACATTCTGTATTGGATGATCTTTTGTTAGTCTCCATTCTTTTTTAGACTCTTGTATTTCTGGCTGAGTAATTTCATTTTTTTCTTGATTTGGTCTTTAGTTATGACTTCATCATTATTGTCATTCTGTGTTGGTTCTGAATTGTCTTCCATATTTGTTCTTTCGAGAATACCTGCACAATCAATAACTTCTACAATTTTGGGGTTAGTTTCATCAAAGGTAACATGGATTGATTCTTCCGCTGATTAGTTTTTTGTCTTATAAATTCTAAAAGCTTTGTTAGAAGTGAAATATCCTAAAAATATGCCTTCATCAGCTTTTGCGTCAAATTTTCCTAAATTATCTTTTCTGTTATTATGGATGTAGCATTTGCACCCAAAAACATGGAAGTGAGAGATATTCGACTTTTTCTCCTTGTATAATTCATAGGGCGTTTGTTTTAGAATGGTTCGTATCAAGATATGATTCATTGATTCATGAAAAGCATTTTTTGAAGATTAGAATAACCAACCAAAGACATATTTAAAAATCATAGTGATTATTTTATAGATTAAATTTATTTGAATAATACGATTCTCAAATAGTGCATGATCTGAATCTCTATAAAATTCTTCAAATATTGATTCGGATTATGATGTTGATTTTTTTAGTGCACTTTCTAATTGTTTTTCCTAAATATGAAAATCTCAGATTTCTTTAATTAAGCTTGCACTATATTTTATATTTTCTCTGAATGTCACTCCTAACCAATAATTATTTTAATGAGTGATGTTGTAAACAAAGTGCGTAAATGTTAGAGAAAAAAGTGGTGTTCTTACTGTGTAAATTATTTTTATAATTTTAACAAATGACAATTATATATTCTGCTGAATCATATTATAAATTTTATAATACTTTTATGATTTAATATTTTAAAATATTCTTATTGATGTATGTAATACTTCTATATACCGACAGTAGATTACTATTAAACTTTAAAAATTTATTATGTCATTTTCTAGTAAATATTTTATCATGAAAAGATGTTTATCCATAAGATAAGATTACTCTTTACAATAATTGTCAATTATTTTTAATTAAATATGATAGCAAAAGCAAACCGTAGTGTTTCTATATATAGTTGCGAGAAACCAACAATCCTCATTCACAACTTGGTATCAAAACTTGCATAGTACCATCATGGCTACAAACCTTCCAACTCAGAAACTATCTTCTCTTGTTTCACTCATCTTTCTCTTGTTAGCAACAAATCTCAACTCAGCACAAGCAATGTCCTTCAATTTCACCAAACTCACCCATAGTGATTCTATTTCTAACGTCATCCTACAAGGTGATGCCCAGTTTTCACCCAGTGGAGTCTTAACACTGACACAACGTTCACCATTTCCTCCAGGTGAATATTTTGCATCTACAGGTCGTGCCCTAACTACCACTCCCATACCGCTTTGGGACAACGCTACGGGCGAAGTGGCGAGTTTCGTCACTTCCTTTACGTTCGACATAGAGACGACGAGAGATTCTCCAACTAATGGATTGATCTTTTTTATTGCACCAGTAGATAGTGTGATTCCCAACAACTCAAACGGTCCATATCTGGGAGTCGTTGATAGTAAAACTTCAATAAATCAATTTGTTGGTGTAGAGTTTGATCTTTACTCCTATTCTTGGGATCCTGAAACGAGACATATTGGAATCGACGTCAACTCTTTAATTTCGACCAAGACCGTGAGATACAACTGGGAGAATGGTTCATTCACAAGAGTAAGTATAATCTATGACTCTCCTTCTAACGCATTGACTGCTATTGTCTTTTATGAGAATAATCAATTTTCCACCATTGCTCAAGTCATTGATTTGAAAACTGTGCTCCCGAACACGGTTAGAGTTGGTCTATCTGCTACTTCGGTAACTGATGTATCCTTCAACATCCATTCATGGTCATTCACATCAGACTTGGAAAGAAATACTCCAAGCTATGTCTAATATTACTAGCAGCTTGTAATAAATATATAACTACTATTTTAAATAATGATCTTGCTTATATATTACTAGCAGCTTGTGTAATAAATAACTACTATTTTTAAATAAAGAATATGCTTCAACCTGTTTGGTAGAAGCTTGTAATAAATTTTAGATTTTTCTGCTTCTTAACTTTGCAAATAACTGTGCCTTTAAGTGACTTGGACGTTAAATCTCAGCCCCTTTCCACAGCATCGAAGCGCAAATCCATCACAGCAAGGCATAACCGAATAGGCGCCTTCTGTGATAATCGACTTCTGATTTATACGAATTCCACATAAAACATTTGGTTCTGGATGGCTTTCGATTCCTTAGTTTGTGGTTCTTTAGTAGCCGGTTCTCAGCCTTTGGTTCTTTCGATGGTTTTTGGTTATGAGTAAAAAAATTGGGTTGTATTATTACCATGGTTTTAAATTGAGGAAGCGGTTGCGGTCACTGCTGTTGCAGGTATTACAGGTTGCAGCCACTGCGATGCAGATTGCGGTTGTTGCCGCGTGAATTTAATTCTTAGAGCATAAAATATTATACTTTATATTTAATTTATATTTCACATGTGGTCTATTTTGTCTTTAATTTTTCATATATATGTCATTAATAATTCGTCATCCAGTAACACCTTCAAAACTTACCTTATTAAATATATTATAAAAATAGAAAGAAAGATAGATTAAATGATTTTTGTTAGTAATGGATAATCTATCAGTACACTGATGTGGTCCAACGCAGGCTGATGCGGTGTTATGATTTGATCGTTATGATATTATGATGCAATTTTTAATGTGATTTACGATCACACCGCAATTACAATCTGATGCAGATGTGGATACTACCGCAACCGCAATATTACGGCTGCATTAGATGATGAAGTCGGCAATTTAAAACCATGATTATCACACTCACTAGAAAATTGTACAAATGCGAGTAATACTAAAATATTATGTTGACTAAAATTGGCTCTTGCAATTTAGAACTACCACAAGTAACATCAAATATTGGTGACCTTGCATGGAATATGTGTGATAAATGGCTCTTGCTTCTCCGAAATAGCCGCAGGATGATATCGATGCCTCTTGTTTCTCAGAAGTAGCCACAGGATAACATCAACCAGTAACCCCCTACATGATCTAATATGGATATTTTGTGATAGACACACTTTGAAAGCATTACATTTGAGAAAGCGTAACATAAACGACTATGCGGTGTATTACACCTACTGTTAGGAAAAAGATCCAGCAGGTTTCAACACAAGCTCCATTTTAGATAAATTCATAATATTTTATTTTAACATGTATTGTATCTAAAAAAATAGTGGTCTTCATTTAAAAGAATACAAGAACTTAATAGAACCGACTACATATTATCCATATTAGCCAATTGAACAAGGCATGATACACGGAAGCTTCTTTCTTGAAGTCACACAATTGATTTTTTTTAAAAGAAGTTATTTTAATTGGCCAATAGAATAATATCTTAAACCACATCATTTTTTACTCATTTACTTAATAATAGTTTACAAAATAAAAATAAATTTTATTTAAATTTAATAGTTTTTATTTGACAAACCCAGTTGTTCTTCTTCTTTTTTCTCAACTTCATAATTGAAAACCTTAAATCTCTAAATTCAACCCACTTGTTCTTCTCTCTTCTCCCAATTTCGACCTCTTTCCTAAATTTGAAATTCGTATTCGACCACTTCCCTTGCACCCAATTTCGTAACCGTGTTCATGTTCAATTTTTAGCTTTCAGAACAAATGTTCATGTAATTCGTATTGGTTACGGTGTTCATCAAATCATTTATAAATTTTTTTTGTGTTTGTTGGAATATGGTTCAAAGCAATAATTTCATGTTGTCTGCTTTTATAGGTAGTTATTCATATCCATCCCAATCTGGATATTTTTCCCAAAATCAATTTGATTTTAGTTATTATACATAAATTATTGAATTGGGTATAAGGATTTGTATTTTAAGTTGAAGTTGATTAGAATTCTTTTTTTAGAAATGATCGATTTGGGGATTAGATTTGTATTTTATAAAATGCATAATTTTTTAAATGGATTTGAATTCCTACCCTGCAATTATGTAATTGGAGATTAGGGTTTTTATTTATTAAACTATTGAATTTTGAAATTGAATTGAATTCACCAAAAATTATGTAATTGTGAATTAGTGTCTGTAGTTTATCAAATTCATAAATTCTGAATTTGCATTTGCATTGAATTGGAAGATAATGAAATAAGATTCATTCAATTGTGTGCTATTGTGAATTATTTTGATCATTTATCTTCATATTTCCCGCAGTTTAGTAATGGATGCAATATCTTCACTCTATCCCATGTAAGGAAGATTGTTGTATGAGGTTCTTATGAGAGAAAGACAAATGAGCTAATAGTTGAAGCCTATTTAAATTTGAAAACACACACTGAAGAATTTGCCTGTAAATAAATAAGAGTTAATGGATGATATTGACAAGCCCAAGTGCTTTCTCTACGGGGAATGCAAGGACTCGGCATAAGATATATCTGCCTGTAAATTTCAAATAAGCTCTAGTACATTAACGCCTATAGAACGATATAGTTGATAATCCTCTGTATTTGAATTCAATAATATAAACTCTATAGTTACAAGTGAATGTTATTTAATGTACCTTAAGTCCAAAAGTTTGATAAAATATGATATATCCAATGTAATGATAAATGTGTAACTTGTATAGAACGATATTGTAGATGTTGTTCTATTTTTTAGTTCAAATTTACAAGCATGTTGTTACATGAAAACTCTCGTTCATTTCCAATGTCAAATTTTGATTTGACCATATCAAATTGTTAAAGAGCTTTAATTAATACATGAAAAGTATTATTGATTTCCAATATCAAATTTTGTCAGAATGATCAATTTTCACTTTATTTCCTAAGGAACAACTTGGATGAATAGGCAGCATGGTAAATAGAGATGAAGTCAACATGTGAAGGAGGAATATTTGTAATGAGCTAAATTCAGCTATACTTGGCTAGATGAAAAAGAGGTATGTTAAATCCAAACGTCAAAAATGTTACTTGTATTTGGTGCGTACGTTAAACTAGACTTCAAATTAGTAATGTACTAGAAACCATAATATGTCATTTTGCTATGTACTAGTAATCATAACATCATAGAGTGAAATATCACATCATCCAAAATACAAACAAATTATCCATCAAACATGAAACAACAACCAAATTATTCTTAACTTTAAAAGAAGACCAAGTTAATGCCAAAATATCAAAACTCAAGCAGCTTAACTCAAACAGATTATTCAAAACACGATTAAATTATCCAAAATATAAGAACAAAACCAACATGATGCAATATTTTCCCAAATACTTCATAAAGTGCAATCTTTATACGAGTCACAAACTGCATGACTAAATCTGGAGAAAAAGAAAAAGTCATGTTAAATTGTTTGAGACTCTGAGGTGTGATAGGTGTCATACATGCAGATATCCAAATCTTTATATCAATACTACAGAAAAGCAATATCACAACGATTGGAAAAGAGATACCACAATGCCTGACCAACCATTATGAGATAAGGTGTGATTGTATGTCTGGTGATTTCCACCACAGTCTCTAGATTTTGATAGTAAGGAAGGACACGTGCTACATATCACAACGGTTACGCTAACCAACCGTTGTGATAAATACATTTAGGTAATCAGTTCGAAACCCAACAACAACAATTTATTTGGAACATAAATAACATTTCATCATAGTTACAATAGATAATCATTGTGGAAAGTACCTAGAGTTTATTATATAATATGTAGATTACTTGTTTTTTCATACACCTCACTAAAGAAATATGACCATTCAAATTGATGAAGAAGTATATAATCTAAAAATTAAACTATTTTTGAAAACCAACTTAAACAAACCATTGTTTTTTTAATTGCATGTGTCTCATCATTCATTTCCTGCTTTTAACATATAGAATATGGTTCAATAGTATAAGTCCTTCATGGAATCAATTTCTATGATTCTAGTTTAATTTGAATAACATCAATTTATTGGCTAGATCTGCCCTATCATAGTCGCTTATCACTATGATTGTTATGATGACTTATCATCATAGAAATCACGATGATAAGTGACAACAATGAGGTAGACTTAGCCAATGATTATATTCTATTTAAATTAAACTATAAGAGGACATACCAATGTAATGAGTGTGATATAAATGATGAGACGCATAAAATTCATAAAATAATGATTGATATGCCTCACACTAGCAACTCTTTAAGGCTAATCTTCGACTAGTCCATGTAAAAAATTTCATGGAGTACTCTCTCTAGTTGATTCCAACGACATATAGAACGTGGGGGTAAAGTGGTGTGAACCATGTGAAGGCATTTTTAGTTAGGGAATTTGGTAAAAATTTCATTTTCAAAATCTCATTATTGGCTAGGTCTCTTGCCTCTAATTGATAGCATGCCACATGTTTGATAGTGGACTCATTAGTATTCACTGCAAACTTGATGAACTTGGGGATTTTCCAACCCTTTGGTAGTTCAGTCTGCAATACATAATCAGACAATACAGATACTAAATTTGGCCTATGTAGGCCAACATTAAGGCCATTGTAGGCCAAAACTTGTTCGACCACGTTAGTTATGTCGTTTTATCCCCCGAAATTATTTTGTTGGACAATTCTAATAACTTTGTCTACATCTTGATCCCAATTAACTAGCACACCCCTTAGGCCATTTTAATCTGTATCTGTAGCGGGGAAAATCTGAGACCGAAGCCATGGAATTGACTCGACTCAATATTTCAGTGAAAGTCGCCACCGCGCTTTATTGTTTCCAAAGGAAAAGGGAAAAGAACGAAGAAAACCCAAAGTTTGTTTTTAAAACAAAAAGAGATCTTAGGTACGGGTGTTGTTTATACAAGGGGAAGGTTTTAAGCACCCCTCATATCTATGGTACTCCACAGGAACCTTTTTGAAAATCTGTGTTGTGTGTGTGCTAAAAAAAGAGTTTGTTTTATTTTAAAAATAAGCTCGGCAAAGCGTTAAGCTTTGTGCCTACATACCTCCTCGGTGCAATGGAGAAGTCAGAGCTAATGTAGTTCCGCTTAAAAGGGAAAAACGTTTTAAAAACGAATAAACACTTTATCGTCGTCGGAGAGAAATACTCAGCCGTTGATCTTGAGCATGAGAACAAATGAGTTCTTTGCATCGCAAATGAAAGAAGGGCTCCAACTCGGATAGAATCAACGAGTATGCCACTAGCTCTCTCACGCGGAAAAGATCCCATTATATCAATCAATTTCAAAATCGTGGGGTATAACCACTCGCTTCGACAATTAACAGTGTCTAAACTTTGAAGAAAAAGGCTACTGAGGGCAAAAGATATTTTTAAAAGAAAGGTTTTGAAAAGATCGCAAACATAAGAATGTTTTGTAAAAAAGAGAGAAGATTTTGAAAATTTAAGAAGGGGAGGAGATGAAGAGGCTATCCTATTGCGTAAAATAAAAGCTAAAGAAAGAAACGGTCTAACCGAAGAAGAAGCCAACACTTGACATTATGAGTCAAGGTAGATTTCCCATCCTTTGGACTTATCAACACTAAATCAACACATTACTTGGGGATCCAGATGAATTTATTATCTTAGCACCACTTTGCATTAAGCACATTAAAATTCTGACGAAAATCGGGCAGAGTAACGGCTGTTTTCGGGTAAAATCCTTATTTCAATGCCTTGGAATTAACCATCAAGGGCTTTCAAGGAAATACCTGCACATACAAACAGACAACAATCCAATGCCAGACAGACAGAATAACAGTAGAGTAACAATATCATAAGAGTCCAGAGGTACTAAGTCCATAAGTCTGAATCTCCAAAATGCTAGGGATAGTAACCAATAGTCCGAAAGAGAGTCTTAAGTGTTTTTTAGATTTTTTTATTTATTAGTGTTTTAGCATAAAAGTAAAGTATGGTCAAAGTGGACAAAGAGAAAATGGCGGAAACATAAACATATGTCCAAATGGACAAAGAGAAAATAGCGGAATATAAACGTCCAAATGGACAAAGAAAAAATAGCGGAATGTAAATATGATGAAATGATAAAATAAAGCGGTAAAGCGAGAAATATAAAGAGCGGTATAATAAATTGCGGAAATTAAAGTCAATTGTTAGATGTTAAAGATAACCATCTTGAAACTTGTCAAGTATGTTATCAAAGTTAGTAAGGAAGATCGATGGTGAGCGAAGGATGTTCTCGGATTTAAATTCAATGGAACTTTATCAGAAGCTTGATAAAATCATAGCAACTACACGATAAACCTCCATAAGTCTTAAATCAACCGCATACAATTCTCTTCCATGTTTGATCTTTTTGATTCGGGACACGAAATATTGCGCTATGTTAAGCAGATCGCCAAGTGATTTATGTAGAAATCACCCTACAACGAGGCCGGTCAAAACTTTATGTGCTAATGCATGCGAGAGAAATGATATGTAGATCATTCTCCGAAAGCAATACCGCACGAAAAGAAAATAGGTAACGATCTAGTCTTTACTAAGAATCCATAAGAATTCTCAAAGTATTAAGACTTTCATCGATCAAAAGAAAAAAAGGAGAAGAAGAAGATAAAATGCATAAAGTAAAATCAACTCACACTATCATTAATATCATTCATCTAATATTATGGATTTGGTCATTTCAAACCTATCAACATCCTAGATCCAATGATTTTAATGAAGTGGAGGAAGTAGGAAGCCAAAACAAGCATAAAAAAGGCAAAAAACCACATTCTGCCAGCAGGAAATCGATTTACCTCTGTAGGAAATCGATTTCCTGAGTGCAGAGTTCAAATTTTGAAAAAAAATAAGGTGGAAATTGATTTCCTACAGAGGGAAATCGATTTCTTGCACGCAACATTCAAAAAATCAGCATTATGAAGCATAAAACTTGACTTAAGCAAACATACAAACACCTTATGATCACATATCAATTGGAGCACGAATTTTCCATCAATTCACCATCAAATAGGACCACTATAGCATCAAAGATGTATCACACACAAGCACAAAAGAATCACATTATGATAGATGAAAAAGAATGAAGAAAATTACCAATTCTTGAACAAAACTTAGATCCACTTCAATAATCACCAACACAAATCTTGATCTCTCAACAATTGAAGAAAAAAAAGAGTGAAAAGGTGGCTTAGCTCAAAGTTTGTGAGGTTCAAGGTGTGACTCACAAACTTTATGAAAGAACAAAGAGCTTTGGTGAATTTGGTAGGGATGAGGAGAGAAATTGCAAGGGGTTTTTTGGCTCTCCAAGCTTGAGAAATGAATTTGCAAGAACTTTTTTGGCTATCAAAGCTTAAGAAATGAGAGAGTAGAGACCTCTATTTATAGGATTGGAGCAAGAGTAGTGGCAATTTGGTCTTTTTGCATTTGGTAATTA
Source organism: Vicia villosa (assembly GCF_029867415.1). Taxonomy (NCBI): domain Eukaryota; kingdom Viridiplantae; phylum Streptophyta; class Magnoliopsida; order Fabales; family Fabaceae; genus Vicia; species Vicia villosa. The sequence goes on along the minus strand of NW_026706180.1, from coordinate 159,539 downwards.
GCTTATGTTTAAATGGTGTTTAAATGGTATTTAAATGGTAAAAATGGTAAAATGGGGTTTAATGAAGGGAATTAATTTTGGTGAGTTGGAAAATTGGTAAAATGATCAAAGAAAATGTGTTTGGTGCCAAAAATGATGTCATGCTTCCCTCTTTTTTTTTTCAAATTTCGTCCAGGGAAATCGATTTCCTATATGGGTAAATCGATTTCCATAGTGAAATTTTCAAAAATTCCTTTTCTTGCACTGTTTTGATTTTGCCCGATCTTTTTCCTGCAAAACACAAACAAAGGAAACAAAATGCATATTTTTGGATTTTGGTTAGTATAAAACAAATTAAAGAAAATTAGGTGCTTGATAGTTCCCCTCAAAGACGAAGCGAACATAACACCGAAAAATGAAATCTCAAGATTGTGATCTTGATTAATGATTGAGATGCAAATGATGTATGATCTTAGGGTAAAAAATTGGGGTATGACAGATGCCCCTATTTAAGTTTCTTCTATCCGGAGATGTGAGGGTTAAAATCCTCAGCTCGACGTAATTGAAGAGACTTAAATATAAAACACACAATTTTTGAACCTAAGGTATAATGCGATGCTAATGGATGCATCAAGTATGATTATGGAATTGAGAGAAGTATAACACCACTGGGGAGATAAGAAAGGATTCCACTGGGGGAAAAGGTATATGTCATCTAGGAATAGAATCGGATTTCACAAAAGAAAGAAACAGTCGACAGAAGCTTTCAAGATAAAACATGATTGAACTTCGAGAAGAGAATATCTGAGGCCTACATGAATGTGGCTACATCAAATGAATATCAAGGTAAAACATGATTGGACAACATCAAATGACAACCAAGGTAAAACGTGATTGGGCCACATCGAATGACAATCAAGGTAAAACATGATTGGATATCGTCAAAGGATAATCAAGGTAAAACATGATTGGATAATCATCAACGGACAATCAAGGTAAAACATGATTGGATGTCATTAAGGGATAATCAAGGTAAAACATGATTGGATAACATCAAATGACAATCAAGGTAAAACATGATTGAAAAAATACCAAATGACAATCAAGGTAAAACATGATTAGATAACCAAGATAAAACATGGTCGAAAGCGATTAGGATAAAGCATGATTAGAGACAATCAAGATAAAACATGATTGAAGGGAAACAAGATAAAGCATGGTGTAAGCGATCAGGATAAAGCATGATCAGAGACAATCAAGATAGAACATGATTGAAGGGAAACAAGATAAAGCATGGTGTAAGCGATCAGGATAAAGCATGATCAGAGACAATCAAGATAAAACATGATTGAAGGGAACCAAGATAAAACATGGTGTAAATCTTTCAGGAATGACACTGAAAGAAGAGAGAGAAATCATAACATCCAGGAATGGCCCTAAATGAAGAAAGGATATATCAAGGAACAACAATAGACGGACAAAACAAACAAGTATCTGTTTTAGATAGGTGCCAAGTAAGTTGGACTTTGATCTCAAGGTGAAGATGTTGATAGCAACAGGACCTCGAAAAATGCAAATGAGTATGAAATTTGTTTCAATGCATGATGTTGAATTTTTCTATGCATGATATATGATCAATGCAATGCAATTGTTTGTGACAACTGAGGGAGACTCTTTTGTGAGGCAAGATTAAAACTCTGATTCCTCAACACGAGAACTCTGCCAACTCTGCTTGGGAAGAAGATGCTTAAACACACTTCTATTACACCGGTAACTGTATCAAAACGATGATCCTTTGAGAAGGGCTGATAAAACTGCTTGGGGATCGCTGAAGAAGATTGTCCCTGATTGAGTGATTGTTGTAAGTTAACCGATCATGGCTTCAGTTGAACTGTATTGGGGATGAACTGATCATGGCTTCAATTCTTGAAATGCATGTTGGGATGGTTTGCCCCAGTATAAGTCTTGAAAGGATGTTCTGATCAACAAATCTTGAATGAACATCTGAACAACAGGATCTTGAAGTAACGTGCCCCTGATAGGATCACTGATCAAGTTTCTCGACTGTTTGAACTTCCTGAAAGATGAGTGCTTACTTGCAAATAAAATGTTCATTCAAGAATGGTAATTTTAATGCAATGCTCAAAGAATATTTTTGAAATCAAAATCATTTTGGAATGATGTTATTGATGTAAAGCAAATGGAATCACTGGTCAAAACATAAAGGTTAAGACATTCAAAGTGAAAGATAAAGCAAAGATATGGTATCAAAGCAAATGATTGGAAAATCTCATGGGAGTCAGCTTACGCAACCTTGTTGTAGTATGCTTTCAAACAAACCTTGCTTCAATTAGGTCTTTCATAGGTTGTAACGTGGCCAGGTTCACGGTTTAAGAAAAAAAAGATATAAGGCTCAAAATTGATTGTACCCACCCCATCTTCGTGATGATCTCCAGTCCTAAAACTCAGTTAATTCAACTCATGCATTCAGGTTCCAAGAGACTTCCGGAATTGCACCTTTGTAATGATGATAGCTCACAAGCAAAGAGAACTTTTGAGATTGCAGTCACTTCTTCCTTTTTGTTGTCACAACATTTTGTTGTTTGAGGAATTTATTGACTTCTCTTTTTTCATCTTTCTTTTGATATCCCTAACTTTTGCCTGAACTGTTTATTTTTGAACTTACAGTCAGCGGGATGCCCTTATTTTTGCCTAAGTCGTTTTTTCGTTTTGACTTAGCAGGCTTTTCTTTGTATATATTTTTTTTATACATATTTTTTTTGAAAGATAGTGACTGCCTTGCTTAATGATTGATGAACCATCATTGGCCTTTGATTGACATCTCCAACATTTCTTTGATGTATGCAGAGGAAAGCTTGTGATTGAAACCTTTGTGGAAAGGTGTACTGAATGATTCTCTTAAAATAGAATGCACAGCCAAATTAATTGAGAACTACCCTGCCCCAGGTTTAAAATGCGGGTTTTTTCATACAGAAAGAAACACCAACTTCGAAGGCTCAGAGGGGTTGACAAGGGATTAACTTCCTTATTTCTCCAGTGTTTGGGAATTGAAACAATGCTTGTACATCATCAGCAAAGTTTTATTCGAAAGCATACAGTTCAACAACTTGGGTATTTCGTTATCATCATCCTCCCTCCAATCTTTGCATAAAACACAAGTTTGATAGAGAAAGCAAATGGAAGAAAAAGTTTTTGTAAAAGAAGGTATAAACATAAACATAGTAGATGAAAATGAATTCAAAATATGCAATGCTCATTTCATTAAAATTACCATTCAGAAACAAACAAAGTCTAAAAGTAAATAGCACAATAAAGGAAATACGAACAGTACAGAAATAAGGCCTAGTGACTAATCAGCAACAAAGATGAGCTATCTCGTCTGAAACACTTGGCTTTAGGAAAATTGGGCTTTGATTTGTCTTCAGCCACTTTGATCTGGAAAAGGATTAGTGACAATATTGGGACCCATATCCTTGAAAGAGAGCATATTTGATCTAACCAACTCTTGAACTCTAGTCTTCAAAGCATAACAGCCTTCTAAATCATGGCCAGCACCACCCTGATGGAATTCACAATGAAGATCAGGTCGGAATTCTTTTGAGGGAGGATTTCGAGGAGGCGGCATGGCTCTTGTTGTGATCAACCCTTTATGGACCAAAGCAGGATATAGTTCAGTATAAGTCATAGGAATAGGATCAAAGTGAGTCCTATCACGATTTTATTCTTGTTTCTGCTTTTTGTTACCTTGAGAAGGAACAGACAACGAATGTTGATGTAGAGTCCTACGAAGCACTGATCGAGGAAAGCAAACAGGTGTTTCCTTCTCTACTCCAAAATATGAATTACATGACATAACAGATGGTTGCCCTTGAGTTGGAGTAGCAACGGAAAAGGCTAAAGGAGTACCCGCTTTCTTTGTAACAATCGGAGGAAAATTGCATTCTCTTTTCAACAAGACTTTTAGGGTTTCCATAATCTGATCCATCTGGATTTTCAACTGGCTAACCTATGCTCTTAGCAACTCTTGGTCTTGTTGAAGTTCTTCCATACTCTTTAGATACATGCTTCTAGTTCAATGTGTCGAGGAATCAACTTGACAGATAAGCAAACCACTCTGAAGATGGAGACAGACGAGAATAAGTTTTCTAGACAACCTGGATGCATGTATGCAAATGATGCAATTGCTGTTTTTTTTTGTTTTATTTATTTATTTGATTTTCAAGGAATTAAAGTTATTAATTTGTAAACATCAAAACATGAAGGAGGTAAATCCTATATTGGATCAAAGCTTTGATCAAGTTATCATCAAGATCAATCATCCATTTTGGTGGATTAAGGTTTTCACCTCATCGACACCCAAGATCCATTGAGTTTGATGAAACTTATGATGTTTACAAAGAAAGACCTATGATTTCCTTGGAAATCAAATGAATGCATGGATGTATGGTTTATGCATCAATCACAATCAAGATCACACATGGTCGCATAAACAGAGTTCAAAGGTTCGACGTCACGAGCATGGAGTCAAAGTTAAGAACCACCCACAAAGGTATGTACTAGGCAATTTTGTACCTGCCGAACGGGTTCTACAAAGGTTCCCAGAGTTTTCAATCTTCTATAGGATACTACCGGCACGCACAATTGCTCATGGACGCCAATAATATGCCTAAAAAGACCTCGTCTAAGCGTAGCATCGCATGACAACAAGCTCAAATTGGTACTCGAACTTGTTTCTGCTCTACATCCTAAAAAGGTTTAGATGGGTTAAAAGGGTTCTAGGTCATTCAGCTTCTACGGACATTCACTATTGAAAGTAATAGCGTTCTTACGATAGTTCGTAACAACATCTACTACCTTCCATGAGGCCTCCACTGATTGGGGTTCCACCATATGACGCTCATGCTAAGGATTGCTCCTGACATGCGACTATTGGTCTTACCACCTCCTATCTCAAGTTACTCACCAAAGTTCGGGTTAGAACTTTATCTCATCACAGAGGAACCATCGAGCACCAAAGAAAAAAAAAAGAAAATAAACAAACAAAGCACACAATAATATATACAGATAAAACACACATATAAACAAAAATAGGCTTAACACACTTAAAACTGGATCCCCAGTGAAGTCGCCATTTTTTCTGTAGCGGGGAAAATTTGAGACCGAAGCCATGGAATTGACTCGACTCAATATTTTAGTGAAAGTCGCCACCGCGCTTTATTGTTTCCAAAGGAAAAGGGAAAAGAACGAAGAAAACCCAAAGTTTGTTTTTAAAACAAAAAGAGATCTTAGGTACGGGTGTTGTTTATACAAGGGGAAGGTTTTAAGCACTCCTCATATCTGTGGTACTCCACAGGAACCTTTTTGAAAATCTGTGTTGTGTGTGTGCTAAAAAAAGAGTTTGTTTTATTTTAAAAATAAGCTCGGCAAAGCGTTAAGCTTTGTGCCTACATACCTCCTCGGTGCAATGGAGAAGTCAGAGCTATTGTAGTTCCGCTTAAAAGGGAAAAACGTTTTAAAAACGAATAAACACTTTATCGTCGTCGGAGAGAAATACTCAGCCATTGATCTTGAGCATGAGAACAAATGAGTTCTTTGCATCGCAAATGAAAGAAGGGCTCCAACTCGGATAGAATCAACGAGTATGCCACTAGCTCTCTCACGCGGAAAAGATCCCATTATATCAATCAATTTCAAAATCGTGGGGTATAACCACTCGTTTCGACAATTAACAGTGTCTAAACTTTGAAGAAAAAGGCCACTAAGGGCAAAAGATATTTTTAAAAGAAAGGTTTTGAAAAGATCGCAAACATAAGAATGTTTTGTAAAAAAGAGAGAAGATTTTGAAAATTTAAGAATGGGAGGAGATGAAGAGGCTATCTTATTGTGTAAAATAAAAGCTAAGGAAAGAAACGGTCTAACCGAAGAAGAAGCCAACACTTGACATTATGAGTCAAGGTAGATTTCCCATCCTTTGGACTTATCAACACTAAATCAACACATTACTTGGGGATCCAGATGAATTTATTATCTTAGCACCACTTTGCATTAAGCACATTAAAATTCTGACGAAAATCGGGCAGAGTAACGGCTGTTTTCGGGTAAAATCCTTATTTCAATGCCTTGGAATTAACCATCAAGGACTTTCAAGGAAATACCTGCACATACACACAGAAAACAATCCAATGCCAGACAGACAGAATAACAGCAGAGTAACAATATCATAAGAGTCCAGAGGTACTAAGTCCATAAGTCCGAATCTCCAAAATGCTAGGGATAGTAACCAATAGTCCGAAAGAGAGCCTAAAGTGTTTTTTAGATTTTTGTTATTTATTAGTGTTTTTAGCATAAAAGTAAAGTATGGTCCAAGTGGACAAAGAGAAAATGGCGGAAACATAAACATATGTCCAAATGGACATAGAGAAAATAGCGGAATATAAACGTCCAAATGGACAAAGAAAAAATAGCGGAATGTAAATATAATGAAATGATAAAATAAAGCGGTAAAGCGAGAAATATAAAGAGCGGTATAATAAATTGCGGAAATTAAAGTCAATTGTTAGATGTTAAAGATAACCATCTTGAAACTTGTCAAGTATGTTATCAAAGTTAGTAAGGAAGATCGATGGTGAGTGAAGGATGTTCTCGGATTTAAATTCAATGGAACTTTATCAGAAGCTTGATAAAATCATAGCGACTACACGATAAACCTCCATAAGTCTTAAATCAACCACATACAATTCTCTTCCATGTTTGATCTTTTTGATTCGGGACACGAAATATTGCGCTATGTTAAGCAGATCGCCAAGTGATTTATGTAGAAATCACCCTACAACGAGGCCGGTCAAAACTTTATGTGCTAATGCATGCGAGAGAAATGATATGTAGATCATTCTTCGAAAGCAATAACGCACGAAAAGAAAATAGGTAACGATCTAGTCTTTACTAAGAATCCATAAGAATTCTCAAAGTATTAAGACTTTCATCGATCAAAAGAAAAAAAGGAGAAGAAGAAGATAAAATGCATAAAGTAAAATCAACTCACACTATCATTAATATCATTCATCTAATATTATGGATTTGGTCATTTCAAACCTATCAACATCCTAGATCCAATGATTTTAATGAAGTGGAGGAAGTAGGAAGCCAAAACAAGCATAAAAAAGGCAAAAAAACCACATTCTGCCAGCAGGAAATCGATTTACCTCTGTAGGAAATCGATTTCCTGAGTGCAGAGTTCAAATTTTGAAAAAAAAATAAGGTGGAAATCGATTTCCTACAGAGGGAAATCGATTTCTTGCACGCAGCATTCATAAAATCAGCATTAGGAAGCATAAAACTTGACTTAAGCAAACATACAAACACCTTATGATCACATATCAATCGGAGCACGAATTTTCCATCAATTCACCATCAAATAGGACCACTATAGCATCAAAGATGCATCACACACAAGCACAAAAGAATCACATTATGATAGATGAAAAAGGATGAAGAAAATTACCAATTCTTGAACAAAACTTAGATCCACTTCAATAATCACCAACACAAATCTTGATCTCTCAACAATTGAAGAAAAAAAAGAGTGAAAAGGTGGCTTAGCTCAAAGTTTGTGAGGTTCAAGGTGTGACTCACAAACTTTATGAAAGAACAAAGAGCTTTGGTGAATTTGGTAGGGATGAGGAGAGAAATTGCAAGGGGTTTTTTGGCTCTCCATGCTTGAGAAATGAATTTGCAAGAAATTTTTTGGCTATCAAAGCTTAAGAAATGAGAGAGTAGAGACCTCTATTTATAAGATTGGAGCAAGAGTAGTGGCAATTTGGTCTTTTTGCATTTGGTAATTAGCTTATGTTTAAATGGTGTTTAAATGGTATTTAAATGGTAAAAATGGTAAAAATGGTAAAATGGGGTTTAATGAAGGGAATTAATTTTGGTGAGTTGGAAAATTGGTAAAATGATCAAAGAAAATGTGTTTGGTGCCAAAAATGATGTCATGCTTCCCTCTTTTTTTTTTCAAATTTCGTCCAGGGAAATCGATTTCCTATATGGGTAAATCGATTTCCATAGTGAAATTTTCAAAAATTCCTTTTCTTGCACTGTTTTGATTTTGCCTGATCTTTTTCCTGCAAAACACAAACAAAGGAAACAAAATGCATATTTTTGGATTTTGGTTAGTATAAAACAAATTAAAGAAAATTAGGTGCTTGATAGTTCCCCTCAAAGACGAAGCGAACATAACACTGAAAAATGAAATCTCAAGATTGTGATCTTGATTAATGATTGAGATGCAAATGATGTATGATCTTAGGGTCAAAAATTGGGGTATGATAGTATCATCACCAATTATTTTGGGTATGGGGGTCTCAGCCTGTTGGGGTACAACTTGTGACACCCTAAAATCTCGAATCTTAATTTTAAAGAGATAAATGAATAATTATCACAACACATAAGGTGTTACACATTCTCAACACAACAACTCATTCCAATTTATTTATAAAATAAGATCATCTAGTAAAACATACTTCAAAATAGTTCAACAAAATAATGTGTCTGAAATGCTACATCATTCAGAAAAACATCAACTCAATAAAATAATAGCGATTGACATGTATTCCAATTTTACATATAAGAGCTTTAACAATACTTAATAAGTTTGATAAAAAGGGACCAAGCTTTAACAATACAAGGTCAATGGACTAAGAGTAGTTTCACCGGGAATAATTCTTCTCTTAGTACCAAGGTCTTAAACCAAAGGGTTGGTTGAGCTTTAACAATTCAAAATCAAAGGGTGAGTTTAAAAAGGTTAAGCTTTAACAATACAAACCCATTTTTAAAACAAGTGAAAAGCTTTAACAATATTAAGCACAAAGTAAAAGAGATTTGGAAAAAAGTTTGATTACCTTGACGATTTTAGTCAATATCATTCTCATTCCTTTGAATTTTTCAATAACAACTTTAAGTAATCAATCAATGGATACCTCAAGTGTGTGTGTGTGTGATAACATGTGTCACAAAATACAAACAAGTGAGTATGATAATCATAAATGTAAGCTCAAATGATAATGGACAAAGATGTTTAATACCTTTGGATTAATTCATGTATGAATGAATATGATAGATGATGGATATGAATCTCATGCTTGTGGGTTAGTACAAAAATACAAGGATACAAATAATCAACAAGTATATGTACATGGACAAAAGATAATGGCCAAGGTAAACAAATCACATTTAACATGGATAAACAAAGATCAAGAAGTTTTTGAATTAGGTTTTTGAATTTTAGGGTTTTGAAATCACACCTAAACCTAATTGATTTTTTAATGATTAAAATACCAAATTCTAAAAGAGAATTGGCCTAAGGGTACATGATATAATCAAGGAGGCATGGTCCTAACCCTAGAATAACACTCATAAAAATATTAGCAATTTATTTGAAGAAAATATTAAAAAGAAAATGATTTTTTTGATATTTTAAAGCACCTAAAAAGGACTTGTTTTTTATTAATTTTTAATGGCAAAATAAATAATATTTTTTTGGATTTTTAATCATAATATAAAAATAGACAACTTAAATAAACAACACAAAAAAAATTAAGTTAAAAAGATTAATTTTCCTATTTTTAGTAAATTTTCAAATTTTGAATAAAAGTGAAATAAACTAGTATTAAAAAAATAAGGTTTTTGGTCTTGGTGGGTATTGAGCCCACGCCCTCATACTTGCTACACAAAACATTAGCCACTAGGCCAGGCGTGTGTGTTTGTCTTTGGGCCCAACCAGATCATTAAGTAGTAAAACAAGTGATAAAAATGTAAAAAATAAAAGAGCAAAAGGTCTGGGGCGAGGGGATTTAAACCCCAGACCTAAGGGTCACACATTGCACACACACATACACTAACCAATTCAATTGTAACGATGTAGTCGTTACTAAAACAACTTCAATTAAATATAAAATAAACTATGTTTTGAAAATTTGAAAGAAGATCTTCATCTTCTTCGTTCCAGCAACAACAACAATAACCATGGCTCAAATTCAAACATCTTCAAATCTCAACCAATTTTAACAAAATAAAGATGCATTCTAATCAACTTTTAACCACGAATTCAACCACATAGGTATCAATCATTTATTCAAACTAAAACGCATGAGTTTTTGGAAAATACTCAAGAACCCTAAAATTTGTTTTCAAAATTAAATTCTCAACACAATCAATCAAGCCCTAAAACCTTAGGGCTATTAATCCCCACATGATTCTGAATAAATTGGTATCAAGCTTTATGTAAATGAGTACCTAAATGAATGAATGCATGTTTGATAAATATACCTCTAAGCAAGTGATCGAATTGGACCTTGGAGATGTTATAGAAGTATGTTAGTGACCTGGATAGCTTCGCTAACTTCCAATGATGCTAACTGAATGCTTAGGATGGATTGAAAGGACCTGGAAGCTTAAACGCGATATTACCTTGAATAATGGTGAATGATGATTATGTAGTTACAAATGCTATTTTATGATTTGAATAGCTTCTATGAGTGATATGTGAGGTATTTGGATGATTGATTTAGATTGAAATAGGATCTATGACTTAACAGAACTCTTGATGCAAGTGAGGTATGTAAAAATGGAAGTTGGTGATCAAGAGGTTACAGTTCTTGAATGAGGGTTTGGATAGCTTCTATTTGATTAATAGAAGCTATCTGAAGTGATAGTTTGGCCAATGTGTGTATGGTTTTAGATTTGGAAGGTTAAGGCTTCAAGTGGCTCTTTAATGGAGATTTGAAGGTGATTTTTGGCTAGGGGAGGTTTGGAAGATGGTGGAGGTGATGTAGAGCTTCTATATGATGATTAGAAGTTGTTAGAAAGCTTAGTTGACACCCAGAACTTATGGAACTCAAAATTACTTGAAAAATGAAAAGTTAGAAAGAAGGAGAATTTCAAGATGAATGGTTACTTGGAGAATTATGGTGTGGTTGATGCCAAGAGAAATTCTCTCTATTTATAGGTATAAATTAGGGTTTGTGGAGGGAAAAATATGATTCATTTGAGCTCCCATGTGATACTTGTACCATCTTGTTTGTTTGTGAAGAAATGAAAAAATTGTGTTTCCAATGGTGTGGTACAAGGCTCAAGCATGCTTGCAAATGACTTTTTCTGAGTATGGAGAGGATGCTTGTTGTGTTTGAAATGCTTTTGTTGCAGAAGAAACATTGTAGTGGCTCAAGAGAAGAGTTTTTGTGATTAAAGCCTCTTTTTAAAAGTGGAAGTGTGATCTTTATGCCATTAATGGAATGATCACTTGGATAATGCATTAAACACTTGAATTATAGCTCAAACGAGAGTGTAACATTCTGATTATGGGGTGTTAAACAAGTTAGAGGACATGTACTTTGAATATTCTTCAGATTTGAATCAAAATTCAAATTTTGTTCTTCACTTCCATGGCTTGAATTCAAGTGTCATGGTGCTCTCTTTGCAAAATCATATCTCATAGCTCAAGTAATGAAATTCCATGCTAATGGTCTCTTTAGAAAGCCCTTGCTAATTACTTCAATCCACTTGTTAAAAGTTTTCTCAAACTACTTTTGGATCATGGTGAAAAATGGTCACAAAGTTGGAAGAAATTCATGTTAAAACACTTAAAATTTCCGTCAGTTTTTTGAACATAAACTTCTTAATCCAATATCTCTCAAATTAATCACCTTTTGATGAAATGCTATAAGTGACAAAGTTGTTTGTTTGATGAAAATCTATAACTTTCATGTTGGGAGATTTTTGAGTTTGTAGGTGAAATTTAAAGTTCCCAAAATGAGGTTAAAATCACTTAAAATTCTAATTTTGACTTTTGTTAACTTTTTTATTCTTGATTGATTTTCTTGATTTTTCTTGATCAAATGACTTCAATAATCATATTTTGATGATTTTGATCTTCAAAAGTCCATGGTTGACCAATTTTTTTAAAAATCAAAGGTTAACCCACACAGTTGACTTTTTCCAAATGAACTGCAATGTTGTGAATTCCACATGAAGCAAGCTCTCCTCTTCAAATGAATGATGTGAATGGATTATAATGTTGATTTGGAGACACTTGAATCATAGTTTAAGCCATGGAGCTATGTCTTGATTAAAAGTCAACTCTCCAAATGGATTAGGTCAAAACCCTAATTTTCGGCACCATATGAGTTTGAAAGTTCTTGATCTTGAATTGAGCCATCCTTGGGCTTTGATGATGATGGAAGAATCATTTGAACATATGAGAATGTTTTAACTCCTTTGTGGGCCTCAAAACCCTAATTTGCTCAGTTTCCTCTTGACTAGTCTCCTGTCTTAGAACACAAGCAACAAACAATAATTTTTTTTGGTATTTTTGTTTAGCAAGTGATGTATGCATGATGATAATGATAATGATGATGATCCTACTATTTGGAATAGGGTGGGATCTCAGTGGTCAAAAATTGAGGTACAACATCTCCTAAAGCATATATGGGGCGTCCATCCCTCTCTTCAATTAGCATATGGGGCGCCCACCCCTTAGCTTGGTGGCCCCGCCACAAAGTTCTTCTTCCCAGATGCGATAAACCTTACGGATGAATATTGACAGATAATGAATTACGTTTTAACGAATATATCAATTTTATTGATTGCACACTAGATGGTATATTACTCACAATGAACGTTTTCTCTAAAATTTGAACAAAAGTTGGTTGAGTAATTTTATCGAACACTTGGTGATCGATATTTACCAAACCTTAGTTTTTGCTCAACAATGGAAATAAACGAAAACAAATAGAAACGAGATAAAAGTAAAAGCAATAAGGAACACGAGATTTGTTAAGGCAGTTCCTCTATCGTCCTCGCAGGAGTACGTCTGCCCCTAATTTCAAATGAAATTAGGAAAGTTTTATTTGATTGCAAAATGTTTAACAAGGATAGAATGTACCAATCACCAACTACACATGCAGTAAAATTGAATATAATTCGATCCTCCCCTTGATTCAAGTTGAATCAAGTCAATGTCAATGATCTTCATCGATCAAGACCCCGATCGTTCCTTTCTCAATCCTCCGGTTGTAGCAAGTTTGTTGAGCGGATCTTTAATCCCTTAATCCCTTATGCACGGCTGAATTGATTTCCAAAGCAAACTGATCGTCAAAAACCTTCGTACCAAAACTTTGATGAAGAAGGAAAAACCCTAAGGTTTTATACAAGAAACACCCTCAACAATCTTCACTCGAACAAGATAAATGTCTACCGTCGAATCTCGAACAAGACAAATATCTACCGTCGAACCTTATCAACACACGTTCCTTACTCCGATCGAAAAAGATGATTATGTGTGATTTTCGATCAATAAGCGAAAGGTTGAAGATGAGAAGAAGCTTGAGTCTATCTTTCACGTTTCTTGTTATTTTTCTTGAGAATGATCACTTGAGTATTTATACCACATACAATGCATAGGCTAACTTGAAAACAGCAGAAAACCAGTTTAAGAAGCGACAGGTCAACCTGCTCTCTGCATAGGTCGGCCTATTGAAGGTATTGCACTTGAAAATGAACAAAGTATGACACTTTCGTCGACCTGAAGGGTCGGCATGCACATTCTTGTGAATTCCTCAAAATGCTATGCGTCGACTTATTCCATTAATGCGTCGACGCATTTTGCTCTTGAACTTGAATCACCAAAAGTGGATGCGTCGACCTGAAGAGTCAGCGTGCGCATACCCGAGATTTCACCAAAGTTCCATGCGTCGACCTATGCATGTAATGCATCGACGCATTCAGCTCTTACATAGAATATTTCAGGAGATGCTTGCAGTAGGTCGACCTATAGTGTCTATGAGTCGACCTATTAGTGTCTTGTAGCCAAAAATCCTTGTCTTTGTTGCATTTGCTTGGTTTCTATGATGCCGCTTGAGTTGTAGTTGATTCACATATGTTTTGACATCATGAAAACTACACCATTGCCCTCACATACTCCCCCTTTTTAATGATGGCAAACATTGTGAATCTTTGTCGAGGCGTTGCTTAAACGAAGTGCTTGCTCCCCCTTTCTATACGCTCCCCCTATCTTGGTGCATGTGTTTTCCATAGCTTGCTGATTCACTCAGTTTTCTCCCCCTTTGTCAACATCAAAAAGAGACGAGGGATATTATACATACATGGTAGGATAACATTATTCAAGTTTGATCATTACTAAGCGCTTTTGCAATCATAATCATAAAGCAATCATTCACATACAACAGCGCTTAATGATAAAATAAAAAAAACGGCAAGATAACATAAATAGCTAAACACGTAATGAGCACCTAGCTCAATTTAAATCCATACACAAACACAAAGCATGGTAGAATTTTGTTCAGCACAACATAAAATAAAGTCACATAAGTAATAAAATTGTTCATGAAATTTTGTAAATGGTTTATGCATGAAAAAGGAGAACACTAGGCTTCAGCATCTTCATGTCCCTCTTGGTCTGGTGGTGGTGGTTGAGCTGTATGAACTGGAGGGAATGGATAGTGTTGCATGAAGGCATTTGTGAAGGAAGAGAGTTGGTTGCTCTGAGCATCCATCATACCATAGAGCGTGTTGTACCGTTGCTCTTGAAGTGTGGAGTAAGCCGTAAATTGAGCACCTTGCTCAGTGACACGAGTGGTCAAAGTAGTGAGACGCTCATTCATCAGATTCTGATTCTCAATTTGTTAGAGACGCATAGTCTCCATCAAATTTGCAATATTTGAGCCGGCAGTTTCATCACCCACATTTGCATCTTCATCTTCTCCTTCATTTTCTTCCCCTTCATCAATATTCATTTCATCTTCATCATCTCGATTTAGGTCCGGATTGTTTCCTCGTAGAACATCTCCATAGGCACCCGTGGCTCGATTGTAGAAGAAACCCATCATGTTCAGTGTCTTCTTGGTGAATTCTTGGTAAATTGAGATGGACTTCTTGGGAAGCCGCTGTGATGGAATATTGACTCTATTAAGCACCCATTGGATGAAGGAGGCATATCCAATAGCAGTGCCTCTTCCTGACTCCTTCAACTCAAACATACGCTTTGCTATAAAATGAGGCCAATTTACCGGAATTCTGCTCTTGATCAACCAAACCAAATACACTTCTTGTTGGTCAACACGTGAGTATCCACCTTGCTTAGGTCGGATGATTCGTGCCACAATCCATTGTAGAATTCTATCAACTATGTTTAGGAGACCTGTAGTAGCGGACCGAGGGAACAAATTGCTTTGAACGATATGGTCAGCATGAGGGCGCCTCAACATGTTGTTCAATGCAACATTATAGTCAAACTGAGTCAACACGTTGGTATCAGTTACCGTGACAGCATTCTCATGGAGTGGAAATAGACCTACATGCCTCTAAGTGTTGTCGGTGATGGCGTATGTGGTTGTACCCATCTGAAAATTGAAGGAACTGCCTTGGAAGTGTCCTTCCATACCATTATAGAAAACCCTTACCAAATCCTCATTGTAATCATGGTTTAATTCAAGAAAAGTACCCAAATTTTGAACTTCAAGTAGTTCTATTACCTGTTGAAGATGAAGTCTTCGCATAGTTCTTGTGAATAACATGAATTGTTTGATGACCTTTCTATTTCTGAAATGGGCTGAGTAGGATTCAACAAGGGCATCAGGAATGAGAGATAGAGCATCTTCTAATTCAGGTTGTGGTTGAGTAGAGGAGTCCTCTCTGCTTGCTCTCTTTCTCAATGATTTGTGGGAAACCATGGATGAAAGAGATGGAGGAAGTGAGTGGTCTTAGGGTTTTTGGTGAGAGCAGGTCGGTGCAAGGAAGAGAAGAGAGTGAATTTGCCTTGTGTCCCCTTTTTAAATATAACCTAATTTTGAAATTCTGCGAACGATGCGTCGACCTATGCAGGGGATGCGTCGACGCATTAGCCTTAAATTTTTAAAATTATTTTTGAGTAGGTCGACTCACATAAGGAGTAGGTCGACCTAAGGCTTGCAAATTTCAAAATTTGGTTGTATGCAATGAATGTATGCATGTTATAACCAAATCATGCATAGAATAATCATATTGATGAACAAATTTCAACTTTACCAAAGTGATATATTTGCATGAAGCGAATCTAAGGTTGAAACGATATTACCTTTACATATGGGAGATGAGAAACAAGCCCTCACATATCTTTTAATAAACACTTAAAAAATTGTGAGAACATAGATAATAACACTAAATAAAGCATATGTAACTACTCATAGTTGCAACCTATCTGATATATCAAGGACGCCAAGTTCCCTACGGATGTGAAAGAAGGGCTCGATAGCTAGTGGTTTTGTGAAGATGTCGGCAAGTTGATTTTTGCTATCAACGTGCTCAAACACTACATCACCCTTCTCAACGTGATCCTTAAGGAAATGGTGTCGAATTTCTATGTGTTTAGTGCGAGAATGCAAGACCGGATTTTTGGTTAGATTTATAGCGCTTGTGTTATCACAAAAGATAGGAATATGATCAAGCTTGACATTGAAGTCAAGTAATTGTTGTTTGAGCCATAGTATTTGAGCACAACAATTACCGGCTGCCACATATTCCGCCAAGGCGGTTGACAAGGCAACGGACACTTGTTTCTTGCTATGCCAACTAACCAAGGAATTTGAAAACAAGTGACATGTTCCACTAGTACTTTTCCTATCCAATTTGCATCCGGCAAAGTTGGAATCCGAATATTCAACCAAAGAGCAATCACTACCTTTGGAGAACCATAAGCCATGCTTAGTTGTACCGACAAGATACCTAAGTATGCACTTAACGGCCTTTAAATGAGACTCCTTAGGACATGATTAACATCTTGCACACATGCATACACTAAACATAATATCGGGACGGGAAGCGGTAAGTTAAAGTAGGGAGCCGATCATACCTCTATACCTTTTTACATCAACCGGCTTACCATGTTCATCCCGATCAAGATTTACCGCGGTAGGCATAGGAGTGTCAATGGCCTTGGACTTTGCCATATCGAACCGTTTGATGAGCTCTTGACAATACTTAGTTTGACTCACAAACATTCCTTCTTTTAATTACTTTATTTGGAGTCCAAGGAAGTAGTTTAGTTTACCCATCATGCTCATTTCAAATTCTCCCTGCATAAGCTTAGAAAACTCCTTGACAAGAGTCATATTAGTAGAATCAAAGATAATATCATCAACATACACTTGAACTAATATGGAATGCTTTTCATGTCTCTTAATGAATAGGGTGGTATCAACTTTCCCTCTTGAGAAACCTTGATTAATAAAAAAGTTACTAAGCCGCTCGTACCAAGCTCTAGGAGCTTGTTTTAGACCATACAAGGAACGCTTAAGTTTATAAACATAATCAGGATAATCAATGTTTTCAAACCTGGGAGGTTGAGATACATAGACCTCTTCATTAATGAACCCATTTAGAAATGCACTCTTAACATCCATTTGATAAAGCTTAAAGTTTTGTGAACATGCGAATGCAATTAACAAGCGTATTTCCTCAAGTCGGGCGGCCGGAGCATAGGTTTCCTCATAGTCGATCCCTTCCTCTTGGCTATACCCTTGATCAACAAGACGGACCTTGTTGCGAGTGATGATACCGTTTTCGTCTAGTTTGTTCCTAAACACCCATTTAGTGCCAAATATTCGATGGTCTCGCGGAGGAGGGACAAGGTCCCAAACCTCATTTCTCTTAAATTGGTTTAGCTCTTCTTGCATAGCTAAATACCAATGCTCATCGACTAATGCATCTTTGGAGTTTTTAGGCTCAATTTGAGAGACGAAAGAATAATAAAAACAAAAGTTACTTATCCTTGACCGTGTTGTCACCCCTTTTGATATGTCTCCTAGAATGTTCTCCATAGGATGGTCCTTAGAAGATTTCCATGCAAGAGGAAGATCACTCTTCTCGCTTGGTTGGTCTTCCACTTTCTCTTTAGGTGTTTGATCCACTTCCTCTTCATTATTCTCGGGTAAGAGGGATTCTTTATCTTTCTCAAGCTTGGCCTCCGGATCATTAAGTAAACTCTCAGTTGAGACACCTGCACCATTAAGAACACTACCTTTTCCGACAACTTTCGGACAAGACTCATCAAAAGAGACATGTACGGACTCTTCAACAATATGTAACTTTTTGTTGTATACTCTATAAGCTTTACTAGATTGAGCGTATCCTAGAAAGATACCCTCATCCACTTTTGCATCAAACTTGCCAAGATTTTCCTTTCCATTATTTAGAACAAAGCATTTACATCCAAATACATGAAGGTGAGAAATGTTTGGTTTTCTTCCTTTCAAGAGTTCATACGGTGTTTTGTTTAGAATAGGTCGTATCAAGATCCTATTTAAAACATAACAAGCCGTATTTATGGCATCGGCCCAAAAATATTTTGGAAGCCCATGTTCATTAATCATAGTTCTGAAGGATAGAAAAACACTTAGAAAGGGGGGGTTTGAATAAGTGTAGCTTTAAAACTTGTAAGATAAAAACAATTTGCACAATGTTTTTTATCCTGGTTCGTTGTTAACTAAACTACTCCAGTCCACCCCCTTGGAGTGATTTACCTCACCTGAGTATTTAATCCACTAATCACACGAGATTACAATGGTTTTCCACTTAGCCAACTGATAAGTCTTCTAGAGTATACTGATCACAACCTGATCACTCTAGGAACAATCTGCTTAGACAACTTCTAAGACTTGCTAGAGTATACTGATCAACAACCTGATCACTCTAGAACTTACAACTTAATGTAAACAAATTCTTTTAAGAGTTACAATGCTTCTTATAAAGCTATTATCACAACTGTGATTTTCTCTTAAGTTTAAGCTTAAATCTCACTAAGATATTACAACAGCAATGTAGTGAGTTTGATGATGAAGTTTGAGAGCTTTTGAATTTGACAGCGTTTCTGCAAGTTGATTCAGAGTTTGTAATTCGTAAGTTGTAACCTTGCTTCTCATCAGAACTTCATATTTATAGGAATTTGAGAAGATGACCGTTGGGAGCATTTAATGCTTTGTGTATTCCGTACAGCATTGCATTTAATGTTTCACTCTTTTGTCAACTACCTCGAGCCTTGTTTTTGCTGTGTCTACTGACGTTGCCTTTAATAGCTTCTAACGTTCCTTTTGTCAGTCAGAGTAGCCTGCCAGTCTAGTACTTGCTTCTGATCTGATGTTTGTGTAACAACGTTTGAATGTCATCAGAGTCAAACAGCTTGGTGCATAGCATCTTCTTGTCTTCTGACCTTGAAGTGCTTCTGAGCGTGATACCATAAGAACTTCAGTGCTTCTGCTTCTGATCTCAAGTTCTTCTGATGCTTCCATAGACCCATGTTCTGATTCTGCTTGACCATCTTCTGATGTCTTGCCAGACCATGTTCTGATGTTGCATGCTGAACCTTCTGAGTCAGTGCTTCTTGCGCTGATTTTGTGCATACTCTTTATATAATTCCTGAAATGGAAATTGCATAGTATTAGAGTACCACATTATCTCATACAAAATTCATATGCTTGTTATCATCAAAACTAAGAATATTGATCAGAACAAATCTTGTTCTAAAAATCTCCCCCTTTTTGATGATGACAAAAACATACATAAATGATATGAATTTGCGATCAGAATATCAGACGGCTAAAGACAATTACACAGTTATAGCATAAGCATATAAACATAGAGTGCGAATATGTTTCTCCCTGAGATTAACAATCTCCCCCTGAAATAAATACTGGAAAAATTTTATAAATAGAGGACTTCCCTGAGTATTTTCCATTTCAGTTGAGACGATCACATATGCTTAGATCTTTCAGAACATTTACAGCTTCTGATTCTTGCTTCCATAGGACAGCTTCAGAACTTGAATTTCTTCGATCTTCAGAACATTCAGCTTCTGATTCTTGCTTCCATTGGACAGCTTCAGAGCTTGAATTTCATCTTGAATCATTGCATGCTAGATTATATCAGAACATTGTTGAATGTACCAGAGCATCATTGGAGCATCTCTACATCCTGAAATGTTACAGAACAAACTAAACGACAAAAGTCAGCATGAATGAATCAGAACAAAAAATATGTGTCAGAACATATAATTATGTATCAAAGCAAACACAAGTAATGTTACAGAGCATATTTTATAACAAAAAAACATGCATCAGAACATATAAGGAATAAGAATGTGTTAGAGCATATTTTATCATTAGAATATCATAACATTCTTCCTTCTTGCTTCTGATCTTGAAGCTTTGTAGCATTCAGCTTGCTTCAAGTTCCATGAGCTTGTTTCTATACAGAATTGCTTTTCCCCATGTCTCTGCTTCTTATGTTGAGCTTTAAAGAGGATCTTCAATTCCTGCAAAACACTCAAAGACATAGAACTTTGCAAGTTCTGTTAGAAATGTGGAGCCTTTCTCCCAGCAACTGATAAATAAATCAGATCATTTATCACATTTTTCTCCCCCTTTTTGTCATAACATCAAAAACATAAAAGATTCAGATGAAAAACAAGACAAACAATATGAGATAAGAAAAGATAATTTTCAATGATAGCAAGGAGAAATTAATAGAAGTACAAGAGCGATGCTAGGAAAACAGATGCAGCAAACAAGGAAAAACAACTAAGACTCAAAGACTAAGATGACCCTAGCTTGGACATGATCTTGGCCAGCATGTCATGAATCCCATTGTTGCTCTCAGTCTGCCTCTCCATGAAGGTGCGGAATTCAGCATTGATCGTGCGTTGCTCATCCATGCGAGAAGATAGCTCAGCCTGGTTCTTCTGAATAACTTCCAGAGTCCTTGCGAGACGAGAAGGTTCATCAGAAGAAGCTTCACAACTTCTGTCCAGAGGGATAGTATTCTGAACCGCAGCTTCCATGATCAGATCATCACCTTGATTTTCCTCAACAGGAATACTGTTAGTAGGATGATCTACAGCATCTGCTTCTTCCATAGAAGCATCTCCATACTCTGCAGCAGGTACCTCAGAATCTCCATTCTCAAGAGCCTGAAGAATGGCAGCTAGATTCCTTGGAGCAGAAGGACCTTCAACTTCTGGAGGATCAGCAACTTCTGGAATGACTAAGCTTGAGTCTTCCACAGAAGGATTTTCCCTCAGCAAGTAAAACAAGAATTTGAAGTCTCCAGTCAGAACTGGATACTGAGGTCTCCAGACCATAATATCTCTGCAAGGGTTAGCTTCCATTGCTGCAGCAATTCTTGCTTCCTCAAGTTCATCAGTGAAACTCTTCTCCTCAAGAACTCTCCTGTTTCTGATGGGATGATAGTAGATTCCATTATCACCCTCAAGAAGATAACCAGCATAGCCAGGAGCAGCAGCTACTAGTCTCTTCTGAACAGCCATAGCACCCACTTGAAAATCCTGGCGAAAGCTTCTCCAGAGGTTTCTTGTGGAAACATCATCAAGACCATGGAAGGAAGCATCCTTCAAAAGGTCCAACCTACTGATCACTTCATTTTTGAACATCTCCAGGTAGATATGGGGTTCAGGTTCAGGTGGATTGAAGGTGAATTTGTAGTCAGGGTAGAGGAGGCAGTATGGATTGGATTTTCTGGTAGGTAGGGGATGGGATAGAGAAGGTGGAGGTGCAGTGGTTGAAGAAGATGGAATATCTATGGGGATGATTGAGGAGGAAGGAATATCTGAGATGGGAGTTGATGAGGATGGTATATTAACGATGGGGATTGATGATGATGGCATATCAGAAGGAGTTGGGGGATGGATATTTAGTGGTGTAGGGTTCAAGACAGGTGTAGATAGAGATGGGGGAGGTGGATTTGGTATGGTGAAATTGTTTTGTGGTTCAGAAGGAGGCGGTTGGGTAGAAGTTTGAGGTTCAGAAGGAGGTGGTTGATATACCTGCCTAAAGAAGTTACCAGAACGAATTGCTTGGAATGAATCCACTTTAAGAGGATCATAAGTGACCTTCTGCCTCTTAGCTTCTCTGGCAGCTTCTTCTGCAGCCTCTCTCTTCAGCTTTGCTTCTTGCTTCTTCTGATCCTTCTTCTGAAGATCAGCAAGAGAAGGAAGCACTCTACCACAAATCCTCGCAGGATCTACGGCAGATTGAGTCCTAACAAAAGCTTCCAAGTGATGCTTGACAGCCTTGTGAAGTTCTAGATGAAACATAGTAGCAAAGCCTTCAACAGGAACTCTCCTTGACAGAATTTCTGGGAAGCTTGTACCAACAGAAGTTACGTTCCTGATGAGATCAAGTCTGAACAGATCAACACCATTGAAGACAGGACCTTGAACAACTCCAAGGAATTGGGATGCTCCAGTGGACCGTATAGAATCCAACAAATTTCCTTCTATCAGAATATCAGAGATCATTCTGGCATAAGGAATAGTATTTCTTGGAATGTGAGGACACTTCGCACGTTCTTCATCTCTAGACTCTACAATAAATGTCTTCAGATTCTCAAACAGAATGTGAGAGATGTTGAGTTCCAATCTTTTCCCTATGCAAAAGAGAGTGTATTTGATATCAGGACTGATGTAGGCGGAGGAGGAAAATAACTTCTTTCTGTGATGGAGAGAGCCCAGAATAATTTCAGCCCACACCTGATAAAACGCCCTCAAAGTACCTGTTTTATGAGATTCAATACCGGTAGCATGAGAGATTTGATGTTCAACCTGAAACCAGTTAACTCTACCAGGAAAAGGACCAGTGCAACCTTCTTCATCCTCCAGGTTGTATAACTTCCTTATCAACTTTTCAGTAACTACAACTTCATGCCCTAGCACGAAGGAGATGATTGCAGTTGGAGTAACCGTTGCATGAACCCAGAAGTCCTTCACCAGGTCTGGATAAATTGGTCCAACCAATCTATCAAGATAGTTTGACCATCCTTGTTCTAAGATCCTTGCATTAGGTTGAAAACCATTTGCTCTTAGGTTTTCAAAGTCCACAGCGGACTCACACAGAACTTCCAAGTCTTCAGTGGGTATAGTGCATGTCTTCAACGGAGCATACCCATGCTTTCTGAGAAGTATTTGAGTGGAAGTGAGTCTTTCTGCTGGGCTAGAGGAACTTGATGAAGAATTCATGACGATTGCTTGGTTATAGATCAAAAACTAGGGTTTGAGAGAGAAATGCAAAGAGAGAGAGACACAACAATAGAGAAAAAGAGCGAAAAAGAAGAAATGAAAGTGAGGCGGGTTATTCAAACGGTTTGAATAAAAGAAAGTAACATAAAAAATAAAAAGAAATGATTACAGAAAAAACACGACATTAATATGCATTTAATGAGAAATGACGTTAGGAGATATAAAGTGACAAAATGAACTGATTTGCACAGTTACCTAGGGCGGCGTCTCCTCAACTGCACGCATGCTTGTCCAAAAATAGTGAACACGTGTTCATTTTTCAAGAAAGACTGGTGACAGCTGTTTTGCTTTAACAGAGCTTCTGAATCAACTTAGATAATGAAACGTTAGTAATAACAGAATCAGAACTTCTAAATGATCATTATCAGAACTTCTTATAAACAACAAAAATCCTAACGCATTTCAGAAGATACCCATACATAAGATCTTCTCATCTTCGCATTCTGGGCATAAACCCATACTGATATTCTTCAGAATGAACTTAAACCTATCTTCAGCAAGGGGTTTTGTAAAGATATCACCCCATTGATGGTCTGTATCCACAAAGTTCAAAGAGAGAACACCCTTCTGAACATAGTCCCTCATAAAATGATGTTTAATCTTAATATGTTTAGCTTTGGAATGTAAGATAGGATTCTTAGATAAACATATAGCAGAAGTATTATCATAGAAAATAGGAATGTTACTCTCATATATCTGATAATCTTCTAGCTGACTTTTCATCCAGAGCATTTGTGTACTACACCCAGCAGCAGCAACATATTCTGCTTCTGTTGTTGATAGGGCTATGGTAGCTTGCTTCTTGCTGTACCATGAGATCAAATGACTTCCAAGAAATTGACAACTTCCAGAAGTACTCTTCCTTTCAATTCTATCTCCAGCATAGTCAGCATCACAGAATCCTACTAAGTTGTATTCTTTAGATCTTCTGTAGACTAAACCAACATTAGTAGTACCTTTCAGATACCTCAGAATTCTCTTAACAGCAGTTAAGTGAGATTCTCTAGGATCTGATTGGAATCTAGCACACAAACAAACACTGAATAGAATGTCAGGTCTAGAAGCAGTTAAATATAGAAGAGATCCAATCATACCTCTGTACAACTTCTGATCTACCTTTTTACTTACCTCATCCTTACCTAGAACACACGTTGAATGCATAGGAGTTTTGGCTTCTTTGCTTTCAGAAAGATTAAACTTCTTTAGAAGTTCTATCACATACTTCGTTTGATGAACATAAGTTCCATCAGAAGTTTGGTTGATTTGAATCCCAAGGAAATACTTGAGTTCACCCATCATACTCATTTCAAATTCAGCCTGCATAGACTTAGCAAACTCCTTTCCAAGTGAAGCATTAGATGTTCCAAAGATAATATCATCAACATAAATTTGACAAATTAAAATGTCCTTCTTAAACGTTTTACAGAAAAGAGTCGTGTCCACTTGTCCTCTAGTGAAACCATTGTCCAGAAGTAAAGAACTTAATCTTTCATACCAAGCTCTGGGAGCTTGCTTCAATCCATACAATGATTTCTTAAGTTTAAAAACATGTTCTGGAGACTTAAAGTCTTCAAAACCAGGAGTTTGGTGGACATAGACTTCCTCATCTATATAACCATTTAAGAATGCACTCTTAACATCCATCTGATACAGAGTGATGTTATGCTGAGTGGCAAAAGAAATTAACAAGCGAATAGATTCTAACCTGGCCACTGGTGCAAAGGTTTCTGTATAGTCAATCCATTCTTGCTGACTATAGCCCTGAGCCACCAGTCTGGCTTTGTTTCTTACCACTTCTCTCTTCTCACTAAGCTTGTTTCTGAACACCCACTTAGTACCAATGATGTTGAATCCTTTTGGTCTAGGAACCAAATCCCATACATCATTCCTTGTAAACTGATTTAGTTCTTCTTGCATGGCAATTATCCAGTCTGGATCTTCTAGAGCTTGATCAACAGAAGTTGGCTCGATCAAAGAAACAAGACCTAATTGACATTCTGCATTATTCTTAAGGAATGCTCTTGTTCTGATAGGATCATCTTTCTTTCCAAGGATCACATCTTCTGAGTGAGCTGAGGTGAGTCTAGAAGATCTTCTGACTGTTGGCTCTTTAGAAATTCTGAGATTCTCTAAAGATGCAGCAACTTGATCTTCTGATTCTTTACTTCTGAGACTTTCGGCTTCTGGAGCTTTGTTTCTTGGTTCTACAGCTTCTGATATGTCAATATCTATATCTGCAAAATTCTCAAACTGCTTTGGCTTTTCAAGACCAAGCTTATCATCAAATCTGATATTGATTGATTCTTCTACAACCAATGTTTCAGTATTGTATACTCTGTAGCCTTTAGAGCGTTCAGAATAACCAAGAAGAAAACATTTTTGTGCCTTAGAATCAAACTTACCAAGATGATCTTTAGTATTTAGAATAAAACACACATCCAAAAGGATGAAAATATGAAATGTTGGGCTTTTTGTTCTTCCACAATTCATAAGGAGTCTTATTTAGAATAGGTCTTATAGAGATTCTATTCTGAATATAACATGCAGTGTTTATTGCTTCTGCCCAGAAGTGCTTAGCCATATTTGTCTCATTGATCATGGTTCTGGCCATCTCTTGCAGAGTCCTATTCTTTCGCTCTACAACTCCATTTTGCTGTGGAGTTCTAGGGCAAGAGAAATCATGGGCAATACCATTTTCTTTGAAGAACTCCTCAAAGAATCTGTTCTCAAATTCGCCACCATGATCACTTCTGACCTTTATGATTTTGTACTCCTTCTCAGATTGGATCTGAGTGCAGAATTCAAAGAACACTGAATGAGACTCATCCTTGTGTTTTAAGAACTTTACCCATGTCCAGTGGCTATAATCATCTACGATGACTAATCCATATTTCTTCCCTCTGACAGATGCTGTTTTGACTGGTCCAAACAGATCAATGTGCAGAAGTTCTAACGGCCTTGAGGAAGAGACAACATTCTTAGATTTGAATGCAGGTCTGGAGAACTTGCCCTTCTGACATGCTTCACAAAGAGCATCTGATTTGTATTTCAGATTTGGGAGACCTCTGACCAGATTTAGTTTGTTAATCTGAGAAATCTTTCTCAAACTAGCATGTCCTAATTTTCTGTGCCAGACCCATTGCTCTTCAGAAACAGACATAAGACAAGTCACCTTCTGCTTCTCAAGATCAGAAAGATCAATCTTATAAATGGTGTTCTTTCTCTTGCCTGTAAATAGGATTGAGCCATCCTTCTGACTTACAGCCTTGCAAGACTTTTGATTGAAGATTATATCATAACCATTGTCACTTAATTGACATATGGACAACAAGTTATGCGCTAATCCTTCTACAAGAAGTACATTAGTTATGGAATGAGAGTTACCAATACTTATGGTTCCAGAGCCAATAATCTTGCCCTTCTGATCTCCTCCAAACTTGACTTCTCCACCAGACTTAAGCACCAGGTCTTGGAACATAGACCTTCTTCCCGTCATGTGTCGCGAGCACCCAGAGTCCAGGTACCATGACATTTTGTGCTTTGCCTTCTTTGCTGCTAAGGATATCTGCAACAGAAATTATCTTCTCCTTAGGTACCCACAATTTCTTGGGTCCTTTCTTGTTAGTTTTCCTCAAGTTCTGATTGAACTTGGGTTTAGCATGATAAGTAACAGGAGGAACAGCATGATATTCTTTGGGTTTGTCAGCATGAGATCTTTTAGGTTGTGTCACATGCTTCTTGGTGTGTGTTGTGTTAAAACTCTGTGCATGCGATGTGAGCTTGATATCATGTGAGTGGCCATATTTGAACTGATCATACAATGGCTTGTATGTGATTTTCAAATCATCAACAGGTTCAAATTTATGTGAGGTATCACCCTCATAGCCAAAGCCAAACCTTTTGTTTCCAGAAACACCATATATCATAGAAGCAAGATGACTTCTTCCAATACTTCTAGATAGGAACTTTCTGAAGCTCGAGTCATATTCTTTCAGAATATGATTGAGACTAGGAATGGATTTTTCTGATTCAGAAGGAGATCCACTATCTTTGGATAATTTTAAAACTTTTTCCTTCAGTTCAGAATTTTCCACTTCCAGCTTCATAGTTTCAAATTCAAATTGCTTTTTCAGCTTTTTGTATTTGATACTAAGATGAGCCTTGAGTTCCAGAAGTTCAGTTAAACTGGAAACTAACTCTTCTCTAGATAGTTCAGAAAATACCTCTTCAGAATCTGATTCTGATGTAGATTCTGATCCATCATCCACTATAGCCATCAGTGCAAAGTTGGCTTGCTCTCCTTCAGAGTCTGATTCTGATTCAGAATCATCCCATGTTGCCATAAGACCTTTCTTCTTATGAAACTTCTTCTTGGGATTCTCCTGAAGTTTTGGACATTCATTCTTGAAGTGTCCAGGCTCATTGCACTCATAGCAGACGACCTTCTTCTTGTTAGATCTTCTGCCACCAGAAGATTCTCCTCGTTCAAACTTCTTTGAACTTCTGAAGCTTTTGAACTTCCTTTGTTTGCTCTTCCAGAGTTGGTTTACCCTTATGGAGATCATGGACTGTTCATCTTCTTCTTCTGATTCTAATTCTTCAGAATCTACTTCTTCAGCTTGAAAAGCGTTAGTGCATTTTTTAATATTAGATTTTAATGCAATAGACTTACCTTTCTTCTGAGGCTCAGTTGCATTCAGCTCTATCTCATGGCTTCTCAAGGCACTGATTAACTCTTCCAAAGAAACCTCATTCAGATTCTTTGCAATCTTGAATGCAGTCACCATTGGACCCCATCTTCTGGGTAGGCTTCTGATGATCTTCTTTACATGATCAGCCTTGGTGTAGCCTTTGTCCAGAACTCTTAATCCAGCAGTTAGCGTTTGAAATCTTGAGAACATCTTATCAATATCTTCATCGTCCTCCATCTTGAAGGCTTCATATTTTTGGATTAGAGCAAGAGCTTTGGTCTCCTTGACTTGAGCATTTCCTTCATGGGTCATTTTTAATGACTCATATATATCATAGGCAGTTTCCCTGTTAGATATCTTCTCATACTCAGCATGAGAGATAGCATTCAGCAAAACAGTCCTACATTTATGATGATTTTTGAAAAGCTTCTTTTGATCTCCATTCATTTCTTGTCTTGTAAGCCTTACGCTAGTAGCGTTCACTGGATGTTTGTAACCATCCACCAGAAGATCCCAAAAGTCACAATCTAGACCAAGGAAGTAACTTTCAAGTTTATCTTTCCAGTATTCAAAGTTTTCACCATCAAATACTGGCAGTTAAGTGCTTGCACCTTAGAACTGGCGCTCTGATGCCAATTGAAGGATAGAAAAACACTTAGAAAGGGGGGGTTTGAATAAGAGTAGCTTTAAAACTTGTAAGATAAAAACAATTTGCACAATAATTTTTATCCTGGTTCGTTGTTAACTAAACTACTCCAGTCCACCCCCTTGGAGTGATTTACCTCACCTGAGGATTTAATCCACTAATCACACGAGATTACAATGGTTTTCCACTTAGCCAACTGCTAAGTCTTCTAGAGTATACTGATCACAACCTGATCACTTTAGGAACAATCTGCTTAGACAACTTCTAAGACTTGCTAGAGTATACTGATCAACAACCTGATCACTCTAGAACTTACAACTTAATGTAAACAAATTATTTTAAGAGTTACAATGCTTCTTATAAAGCTATTATCACAATTGTGATTTTCTCTTAAGTTTAAGCTTAAATCTCACTAAGATATTACAACAGCAATGTAGTGAGTTTGATGATGAAGTTTGAGAGCTTTTGAATTTGACAGCGTTTCTGCAAGTTAATTCAGAGTTTGTAATTCGTAAGCTGTAACCTTGCTTCTCATCAGAACTTCATATTTATAGGCATTTGAGAAGATGACCGTTGGGAGCATTTAATGCTTTGCGTATTCCGTACAGTATTGCATTTAATGTTTCACTCTTTTGTCAACTACCTCGAGCCTTGTTTTCGCTGTGTCTACTGACGTTGCCTTTAATAGCTTCTAACGTTCCTTTTGTCAGCCAGAGTAGCCTGCCAGTCTAGTACTTGCTTCTGATCTGATGTTTGTGTAACAACGTTTGAATGTCATCAGAGTCAAACAGCTTGGTGCATAGCATCTTCTTGTCTTCTGACCTTGAAGTGCTTCTGAGCGTGATACCATAAGAACTTCAGTGCTTCTGCTTCTGATCTCAAGTTCTTCTGATGCTTCCATAGACCCATGTTCTGATTCTGCTTGACCATCTTCTGATGTCTTGCCAGACCATGTTCTGATGTTGCATGCTGAACCTTCTGAGTCAGTGCTTCTTGCGCTGATTTTGTGCATACTCTTTATATAATTCCTGAAATGGAAATTGCATAGTATTAAAGTACCACATTATCTCATACAAAATTCATATGCTTGTTATCATCAAAACTAAGAATATTGATCAGAACAAATCTTGTTCTAACAAGTTCTCCCAAGTTCTTCCAACACACGATTTTTACGTTCCACTACTCCATTTTGTTGGGGAGTTCGTGGTGCGGAGAAATTATGATTAATGCCATGATTGCCCCAAAACTCTTCAAATAGATGGTTTTCAAACTCACCCCCATGATCACTTCGGATGGATACTATGTTAGTGTTCAATTTATTTTGGAATAACTTGGCAAATTTCTCAAACGCGGAGAAGGTGTCACTTTTGCTTGCTAAGAAAATCGTCCAACAATACCTAGAGAAATCATCAACTATGACAAACCCATAATAGTTTCCACCTAGACTTTTTATTCTAGATGGTTCAAAGAGGTCCATATGAAGAAGTTCAAGAGGTCTTGTAGTTGAAACAATGTTTTTAGATTTAAAAGAGATCCTCGTTTGCTTCCCCATTTGGCACGCATCACATAAGTGATCTTTGGAAAACTTTATTTTAGGTAGGCCGGATACTAAGTCTTTTGAGACGATTTTATTGAGCAAACCAAAGTTGACGTGAGCTAAACGTCTATGCCAAAGCCATGAGTCTTCACTCATAGTTGCTAGACATTTGGCTTCAATCAAGGATACATCATTTAGGTCAAGCATGTATACATTATTTACCCTCAGACCTTTGAACACATCATCTTTCTTGTCATCATTTCTAATCATGCAACATTCTTTAGAAAATGATACCGAGTATCCTTTGTCGCATAATTGACTGATACTAATAAGATTGTGTTTAAGGCCCTCAACTAGAAGGACGTCAGAGATAGTAGTAGAAGAGGGATTACCTACGCTACCTTTACCGAGTATTGCTCCCTTGTTGTTATCACCATAAGTCACAAATCCTTTCTTCTTAGCCACAAAGTCATAGAATAAAGATAAGTCACCCGTCATATGTCTTGAGCATCCGCTATCTAGAAACCATCTTCTCTCGGATGGCTCAAGACATTCCACCTACAAATTTAAACAAGGGAAATAGGTACCAATTTTCATTGGGTCCTTGTGTGTGAGTGAAACAAAGGTTGCTCTTGGGAGTCCATTTGAAAATGCCTTTGGGAACCAATAATCTCCTAAAGTGACATTTTTTAATGGTATGCCCCCTTTTGCAACAATATAGACATCTTGAGTTTGAGTGGTCATCACATTTACTAGATTGATCTTTTATCACATAAGTGTATCGTTGATACGGATTTATCATACTATTTTTGAAATGTGATAGATCAATAGCATATGTGATTTTTGGTTGTGAAGCCTTGTCTAATTTGGCTTTGATGGTTTTAACTTCTTTTTGCCAAATGTGACAAGTTTCACATCCTCCCCATCTAAACCAAGGACTCTTGTCAACAACGCTTGTGTCTTTGATACTTTTGATCATAGATTCCTTGAGAGTTTCTAATTCCTTTTCGAAATCGGAAACTTTCTTCTCAAGATATTTAAAAATTCTTTTATTTGAAGCTAAGCGTTGAAATGCTTCCTTAGCTTCATTATGCAAAGTATCAAAGGCATGCTTTAATTCAAAATAAGACATAGCATCAACATTATTATATTTCTCATGACTTACAATCTTTTTCTTCTTTTGATGTGCCATGAGACATAGGCTGACGGTTTCCTCTTCATCGCTTGAGCTTTCTTTGCTAGAAGAGTTACTATCACTTTCCCAAGCGATATAGGCTCTTCTTCCTTTTGTCTGCTTCTTTTGAGGTTTTCTCTTTGCCTTATCTTTCTTAAGCGAAGGACAATCCGGTTTGTAGTGGCCCGGTTTACCGCAATTGTAACAAGACCCTTTAGGTTTAGTCTTTTTATACTCATCTTGCTTGTTAGTCTTTGATTGACGTCTATAGTCAACTAGATTGTTGTCCGAGTGCTTAATTTCATTCTTTCGAAGATATTTATTGTATCTTCTTACGAATAATCCCATATCTTCATCCGGACTATCATCTTTGTCGCTAGACTCACTATCACATGTATCTTTGGTGTATGACCTAAAACTTGAAGCCTTTAGAGCAATAGACTTATTTTCAATGTACTTTGACTTTTCTTTCTTTTCTTTCTTTTCGTGCTTGTTTAGGTTCATGAGATCTTGCTCATGTTCTTCAAGCTTTCCAAATAGAGCTGTGAGATCCAATGTAGATAGATCGTTGGCTTCTTTGATTGTCGTGACCTTAGGTTGCCATTCCCTACTAAGACATCTCAAAACTTTGTTAGTGGCTACGACATTGGGAGTAATATGTCCCAAAGTGTGTAATCGATTGATAATGTGAGAAAATCTCTTTTGCATATCCGCAATGGTTTCACCTTGCTTCATATGAAAGAGATCAAACTCTTGCGTTAAGGTATTGATTCTAGCTAGCTTAACATCATTAGTTCCTTCATGGGCGACTTGTAATGCATCCCACATTGCCTTAGCCGTTTGGCAATGCGACACACGAAAGTACTCATCGACCCCTAAGGAAGCTATAATCATGTTTCTAGCTTTCCAATCATACCCGTAATTCTTTTCATCTTTTTCATCCCATTGTGCTTGACGTTTAGGTCTTGTGATGCCTGCATCGTTGGTTATGGTGATAGCCATAGGACCATTGACGATGACATCCCATATTTTTCTATCAACGGAGTTGATATGAATGCACATACAGTCTTTCCAATAACTATAGTTTTCTCCAGTGAAAACAGGCGCTTTATTATACGCTCCTTTTTTACCGCTCTCCATTTTCTAAAAAGTTATATCAAGCACTAGAATGAACCGGAGCTCGTGATACTACTTGTTAGACGATAGGAATGGTCTAGAGGGGGGTGAATAGATCACCTTTTTTCGACTTAAGAAAATTTTTACCTTTTGAAACGTGACTTCCCTGAATCACTTAATCGTCTAAGAGCGACTACGTTATCGGGGACCGGATATGTGCGATAAACCTTACGAATGAAAATTGACAGATAATGAATTACGTTTTAACGAATATATCAACTTTATTGATTGCACACTAGATTGTATATTACTCACAATGAACGTTTTCTCTAAAATTTGAACAAAAGTTGGTTGAGTAATTTTATCGAACACTTGGTGATCGATATTTACCAAACCTTAGTTTTTGCTCAACAATGGAAATAAACGAAAAACAAATAGAAACGAGATAAAAGTAAAAGCGATAAGGAACACGAGATTTGTTAAGGCAGTTCCTCTATCGTCCTCGCAGGAGTACGTCTGCCCCTAATTTCAAATGAAATTAGGAAAGTTTTATTTGATTGCAAAATGTTTAACAAGGATAGAATGTACCAATCACCAACTACACATATGCAGTATAATTGAATATAATTCGATCCTCCCCTTGATTCAAGTTGAATCAAGCCAATGTCAATGATCTTCACCGATCAAGACCCCGATCGTTCCTTCCTCCGGTTGTAGCAAGTTTGTTGAGCGGATCTTCAATCCCTCAATCCCTTATGCACGGCTGAATTGATTTCCAAAGCAAACCGATCGTCAAAAACCTTCGTACCAAAACTTTGATGAAGAAGGAAAAACCCTAAGGTTTTATACAAGAAACACCCTCAACAATCTTCACTCGAACAAGATAAATGTCTACCGTCGAATCTCGAACAAGACAAATATCTACCGTCGAACCTTATCAACACACGTTCCTTACTCCGATCGAAAAAGATGATTATGTGTGATTTTCGATCAATAAGCGAAAGGTTGAAGATGAGAAGAAGCTTGAGTCTATCTTTCACGTTGTCGCGGGTCAAAAAATGATCGCCACGAAATTGTATCGAACAGAGTCGCCACCAAATTTTATTTATTCCAATGGGAAAGGGAAAATATTGATAAAACCCTTGGGAAATGAAAACAATGAATAAGTTGGTCTTCGCAACCAAATTTGGGTTCGGGAGTCGGTTAAGTAAGGGGAAGGTATGATATGAATGTTTCTTTATTGCAGTGATTTGTGAGGTTTAGGATTCAGTTTTCTGAAGGTAATGGTTTCTGAATGAAGTTTGGAGGTGAACGATGGATTGAGGTTGTTTATGCGGTTGAAGGTTTGAGGTTTTGAAAGAGGCTTTGGGAAGAGGATTTGTTTTGGTGAGTGATTCGAGTAGGATTTCGGCAGAGGTTTGGGAGCGTTATTTTTGTTGGTGCCCCCCCTTCTCTGGTATACTGTGATAGCCTCTTTATAGGTGAGTTGGTGAGGAATTGGGGGGAAAAACTGAAGGGTTTTTGAACATAGGTGGTATGCTGTTTACGGTTCTTTTTCTATGCAGGTTTGTATGACTACTTTGGTGCAAGCTTGGAGCAGAGTGGAGCAGGATTTTTGCTGGTTTTTGGACTGTTGTTGCAGCAAGGCGTGGGATCACGAAGAAGAGGAAAACAACAACTTTCTTTATGTTTTTTTTTTGTGTGCAAATGGGCCAATTGTTGTTCTTTTTTTATGTAATGGGCCTCGTGGACTTTGTAATAATGTGTATGCATATATGTATCATGAACTGTATATTTTATTTTCTAATTTAAATTGACGATAACAATTGAATAATAATCCAATCATTAAATTAATCTAAATAGAAATTGCAAAAAAGAAAATGCAAGTTTAACTTATAAAAATGCAAAAATTGATAAAATAAAATAAAAATTTTAAGATGCACAAAATTGAATGAAAATATGTAAATATAATTAGGAATGGTTTTGATGCATAAAATAAAAAATGATTACTAATTGAAATGATGAGGAATCAACTTCAAATTTCATACTAATTTGAAATGTAATGTGTGAAATCGAAACTTATTTTGGATGCAGATGAATTGACCAATGCTAATGCAAATGGATCAGATGAAAAAACTTAGGTCAAAATTTAGGGTGCGACAGATGCCCCTATTTAATTATCTTTAGCCATATAGCTCGAACAATTATATCAAAGGCGAAAGGTAATTAAATACTAAGTAACCTGAATTTTGGCTCTTGATGCGATGAAATGTCATGAATGCATGGATGCATGAATTCTTGTTGTGGATATGAAGATGAAAAGTAAATTCTGTGGGGATTGAAATGATTGGTTAAGGAGTTCCAATGAGAACACTTGCTGGGAAAAGGCAATGGTGCCAAAAAAAAATCATTCTCAACCAATGAGTTGATTCAAGGAAACGACCAACATCGACCAATGAGCTGATGTAGATAAACAACAATTCGTTATCAACCAATGAGTTGACTTTAAAAGACATAACTGACATCAACCAACGAGCTGATGAAAGTCGACACATCGCCCACGACCAATAAGTCGGGTACGATCAAAACAGGTAGACACCAACATTAACCAATGAGTAGATGAAGGTAAACAACAATTCGTTATCAACCAATGAGTTGAAGAAAGACATAACTGACATCAACCACTAAGTTAATGTAGGTAAACAAACAATTCGTTATCAACCAATGAGTTGAAAAATACATAACTAACATCAACAATTGAGCTGATGAAGGTAAACAAACAATTCGTTATCAACCAATGAGTTGAAAAATACATAACTAACATCAACAATTGAGCTGATGAAGGTAAACAAACAATTCGTTATCAACCAATGAGTTGAAAAATACATAACTAACATCAACAATTGAGCTGATGAAGGTAAACAAACAATTCGTTATCAACCAATGAGTTGAAAAAGACAAAACTAACATCAACCACTATGTTAATGTAGGTAAACAAACAATTCGTTATCAACCAATGAGTTGATGAGGGTATGAAGAAATTGATTTCAACCAATGAGTTGACTTATGTTAACTAGAAAATAAGACTGAAATTTCAACCAATGGGTTGAGGAGGTAAGTGATAAATTTCAACCAATGGGCTGACAACAAGAGAAAGATTATTCTCAACCAATGGGTTGATTCAAATGACAAGAGAATTGATGATTGATTTTAACCAATGGGTTGGCTCAAGAAGATAATGATCTCCTATGCATGCTTTGTGCTTACGTATGAGACATCTTTTGTTTTTTCTTTTTGTGCAAATTGATGCACGTGTAATGATGTATGATCAATGCAAGTAATGAATTTACTGGATGGGTGCCATTGGGCAATGAATTTTTGGGTATCCATGGTGGACCTGGCTTGATTTTCAATGGAAAAGATCGAGCAAGATTGAAATTTTGATTTGATGTTGTGGGAGATTGCCCCATGAATGATATGCATGATTAATGAATGCATGCTATGAATGAAATTTATGGTTTGGAATATTTCAACAGGTGCCCCAGTGGAGGGTAATGATTTTTGTTTTTGTGAGGTGGAAAGGTCTTATGTGTAGGAGGTTTGTACAAGCATAATTCCCGACACTGATTCTGAATTTGAGTACTGCTTGATATGGCGTAGTCTGCTTGGACTGCCTAAAGGAAATGTTTTGGCCTTGATTTGCCCAAGAATGCTGAGTCTATGGAGAAATTTGCTTCAACAAAGTTTTGGATTCAAACTGATGATCCTGAGATGACATGCCCCATTCCTTGGGAACTTTGAAATGAAACTGCCCCAGTGAAGGACTTCTAAAGTGATGCAACCCTGATGGTACCACTTTTATGCTCTTCAAATGATTTCCATTATTGGAACTTCCTTGATGGAAAGTGTTGATTTGCAGATGAAACTATTCAATTCAAAATGGTAATTTTAATGCGACGTGCATGCAAGTTTTAAAAACAAATCATTTATTGAAGTGAAATTATGGTGTACGATGAATAGATCCCAATGAGGATGCAATGGAATTTTGAAATTCAAGTTGTGAAAGGTGATGTGATAGCGTGGTATCGAAACAAATGATTTAGCAAATATTCAGGAGTCAGGTTAACACAACCTTGCTTTAGTATGCTTTCAAAAGAAACCTTGCTTCAATTAGGACTTTTGAAGGTTGTAACGTGGCCAGGTTCATGGTTTAAGAAACAAAGGATATAGGCTCAAATTTTGATTTTGACCCACCCATCTTCATGATGTACTTCAGCCCTAAGTTCAGTTAACTGACACATGTATTCGACTTCCAAGAGAATTTGCAGATGATGTTTGAGAACCAATGGATTCTAAGGTGGCAGTCACCTATTCTTCTTTAGAAATCACACAAGTTCGTTCGTGTTTTTTTCTTTTGACTATGATCTTTTGATCTCTTTTTTTTTTTATTTTGACTTTTCTATCCCTAATTTTTGCCTAAGTCTCCTTTTTAGGTTTTGACTTAGCGGGCTTTTCTTTGATTTTGTTTTTTGAACAAACTTGTATGACATTTGTTCAATGATATGAGTTTGAGAGTTGCGACTGCCATATTGATGCTCCAAGGGAAACAACTGTTATATGTTTTGAATGTTCACTACTACTTCGACATTGTGTACGAAGAGAGGATGTGGTTGAACCTTTGATCGGGAATGGTTCCCATGAAATGATTCTCTTGGAAATCGGATGTATTAATCACTTTAACTGAACAACTACCCTGCCCCAGGTTTTTGATTAAGGGTTTCAATTTCGTGCGGAAAGAAAACACCTACTTCTAAGGCTCAAAGGGGTTAACAAGGGATTATCATCCTTATATCTCCAGTGTTTGGGGATTTGAAAGAATGCCTGTACATCATCAACAAAGTTTTGTTTGAAAGCACACTGATGCAAATCGAGTATTCGTTTTTCGTCATCCTCCCTCTAACACTTGCTTAAACAGAAAGTTGATAAAGAAAATGATGTGGGAAAAGCAATTTTTTTTTGTATTTTTGAATTTGTGTAAGTGATACGGAAGTAAAGCAAGAGAACATGTCATGATTGATTCAAAACAAATGCAATGCTCATTTCATTAAAATTACGATTAAGGATGACAAAATTCAAATGCAATACAGCACAATCCAAACAAGGATGAACTTTCTCGTTTGATAACTGGCTTTGGCATGTCCTCAGTGTCTTCTTCAGGGCATGGGGTTGTTAACCACACAGTGTATCAAAGTTGACCCTTCTTGGTATTTAATGCTTTGAAGCATTTCCATGATAATGACCACAGATCTTTTGAGCTCATTTCTTATCTCTTTGGGGTTTACTCGATATCTTCTAAGACATGCTTCAAGTCCAATACGGTGTCGGGTAATCGAACTTGCCTTGTAAATTGTGTTGGAGGATGAAAGGTATGAATATTGGATTCTGAGAAATGCATGTTTAATGAATGCAAATGCATGATGATTAATTATGCAAAAGTGGTTCTTATGAGATAAAATGGCATACATACATTATGAAATGCAATACGATGCTATAAAATAGACGGATGTAATTTGAAAAAAACACAACCTAATGAGGAAGGTTCCTTATGATGGGATAGTTCAAAGTTATTTTACCCAAAGATCCCCTCACGTGATGGCTCTAAGGTTTTTGATAGTAGAGATGTCTACATCACCATAGATGGAACGGGTTCTAAAGGTCCTTGGAGTTAACGACCAAATCAGATTTTTGTCATGCGATGGGTTAACCATCTTATGAAAAATTTCATGACCAAGTCTCCTCCAAGTGGGGTTTTCGTATTAGCCATTCAAGGTGTTCACCTTGGGGACTAGCACTACACAACCACCTCCTAACTTATGTTTTTTCTCTTGTTTTTCCAAGCTCGGGTTTAGAGCTTCCCTCAAAAAGTAATACTCCCAAATCCCACAAGTAAATAAGCAAGATAAAGGAAACATATACATGAAATTGAAAAGTAGACAAAACTAACAAATGAAATAAACAACAACTAAATTAGGGTGGACATACCTCAATCCCCAGCAGAGTCGCCAGCTGTCGCGGGTCAAAAAATGATCGCCACGAAATTGTATCGAACAGAGTCGCCACCAAATTTTATTTATTCCAATGGGAAAGGGAAAATATTGATAAAACCCTTGGGAAATGAAAACAATGAATAAGTTGGTCTTCGCAACCAAATTTGGGTTCGGGAGTCGGTTAAGTAAGGGGAAGGTATGATATGAATGTTTCTTTATTGCAGTGATTTGTGAGGTTTAGGATTCAGTTTTCTGAAGGTAATGGTTTCTGAATGAAGTTTGGAGGTGAACGATGGATTGAGGTTGTTTATGCGGTTGAAGGTTTGAGGTTTTGAAAGAGGCTTTGGGAAGAGGATTTGTTTTGGTGAGTGATTCGAGTAGGATTTCGGCAGAGGTTTGGGAGCGTTATTTTTGTTGGTGCCCCCCCTTCTCTGGTATACTGTGATAGCCTCTTTATAGGTGAGTTGGTGAGGAATTGGGGGGAAAAACTGAAGGGTTTTTGAACATAGGTGGTATGCTGTTTACGGTTCTTTTTCTATGCAGGTTTGTATGACTACTTTGGTGCAAGCTTGGAGCAGAGTGGAGCAGGATTTTTGCTGGTTTTTGGACTGTTGTTGCAGCAAGGCGTGGGATCACGAAGAAGAGGAAAACAACAACTTTCTTTATGTTTTTTTTTTGTGTGCAAATGGGCCAATTGTTGTTCTTTTTTTATGTAATGGGCCTCGTGGACTTTGTAATAATGTGTATGCATATATGTATCATGAACTGTATATTTTATTTTCTAATTTAAATTGACGATAACAATTGAATAATAATCCAATCATTAAATTAATCTAAATAGAAATTGCAAAAAAGAAAATGCAAGTTTAACTTATAAAAATGCAAAAATTGATAAAATAAAATAAAAATTTTAAGATGCACAAAATTGAATGAAAATATGTAAATATAATTAGGAATGGTTTTGATGCATAAAATAAAAAATGATTACTAATTGAAATGATGAGGAATCAACTTCAAATTTCATACTAATTTGAAATGTAATGTGTGAAATCGAAACTTATTTTGGATGCAGATGAATTGACCAATGCTAATGCAAATGGATCAGATGAAAAAACTTAGGTCAAAATTTAGGGTGCGACACACGTTTCTTGTTATTTTGCTTGATAATGATCACTTGAGTATTTATACCACATACAATGCATAGGCTAACTTGAAAACAGCAGAAAACTAGTTTAAGAAGCGACAGGTTGACCTGCTCTCTGCATAGGTCGACCGATTGAAGGTATTGCACTTGAAAATGAACAAAGTATGACACTTGCGTCGACCTGAAGGGTCGGCATGCGCATTCCCGTGAATTCCTCAAAATGCTATGCGTCGACCTATTC
Source organism: Vicia villosa (assembly GCF_029867415.1). NCBI lineage: Eukaryota > Viridiplantae > Streptophyta > Magnoliopsida > Fabales > Fabaceae > Vicia > Vicia villosa. Next base: position 119,809 of record NW_026706180.1, on the reverse strand, counting down.
CATCAATGCGTCGACGCATTTTGCTCTTGCACTTGAATCACCAAAAGTGGATGCGTCGACCTGAAGAGTCAGCGTGCGCATACCCGAGATTTCACCAAAGTTCCATGCGTCGACCTATGCATGTAATGCGTCGACGCATTCAGCTCTTACTTATAATTTTTCAGGAGATGCTTGCAGTAGGTCGACCTATAGTGTCTATGAGTCGACCTATTAGTGTCTTGTAGCCAAAAATCCTTGTCTTTGTTGCATTTGCTTGGTTTCTATGATGCCGCTTGAGTGTTAGTTGATTCACATATTTTTTGACATCATGAAAACTACACCATTGCCCTCACAGGTTTCAGTCATAATTTTCATCGATCCATTTACATAACCTCCACTATTTCTAGAACATTAATTCAGGTTAAATCGACACGAATAAATTTTCCAACAACATTTCATTGACAGAACATAATCCATTTCCTCATTGATTTTAGAACAACAACAAATAACATTAACAGACAACAACAACATCAATCACAATAGAAATTTCAACACCAAAAATCCTACATATCATTCATCATAATCCCAGTTATAGAGTTTGAACCCCACCCTTACCTTGGATTGGAGACCGCTTTTTAATTTCTGGTCGAATTTCCTAGCTTCTGGCCTTCGCCTATTTCTTTTTCCTGTTTCTCTGCATTTTCTCACGGCCACACGTTCTCCAATTCTTTCACTTCTCTGCCACTTCTAATTAACCTAATTTCTACCATAACTAAACCTCACACCTTTTTTTTATCTCTTTTGGGTTTAACTCCACAATTTCAATTGAACTTGACTTACAGCCCCATATTTCTACTATCAACCATAGAAACAATCCGAACTAAATAATTAATTCATTATTTCACCACCGGTGATTAAATAATTAATTCCAATAAGATAATTTAAGTCCAATATTTCACATTCACTTCATAATTCATCACCTATTTCAAAAACAATTAATTAAATAATTAATCGAAATATTTGGGGCGTTACATTAACTATTTATAGGGTTTTAACCTCCGTAAACAAAACCTCCAATTTAAACAACATATCATTTTTTTAATACATATGTTGACTCATATTTGCACCAATTACCTTGCTATCATGTCACATACGTAGAAGTTACCATTTTTTCATTAAATTTAACGGAAAAAACCAATAGACTAGGATAAGTGTTTTTAAGAGACTATTATATAATATCTTTTAAATACAAAACGAAAATAAAATAATAAATTAAATTATGAGAATTTGTGACTAATTATATCTATATTTTTTTGGTCATGTTAAGGCACATGTTAATGATACTATAATCAGAAAATGTTAAATGTAATAAAGTCATATTTAAAGTTTGGATATATTAAATACAAGAATTCTAAAAAAATATTTTTATAAATAATTTATTAACTTGTGCCTTTGGAACAGATGTTACTTTTTCCAAAGTTCGTGGAGGGTAGATTCATAGAAAAGTCGATGATGAAAAAAAAGAGAGGAGGGGGTGTTTAAGTACTTATACAGTGTTGTTAGAGATTCCTCAATATATAACTCCAATAATGGGCCGAACAAACAAATCAAAAAACTGGTGGACTTCTCAATTTCCCAATCCGAAGAACAAAGAGAAAAAACAGAGCAGAAGCTTCCATGGATTCCTCCATAATACTACAGTGTTAGCTTTACAACAAACAATTCTCGAAAGAATACCATAAAAACTAAAAACATTTCCACCATCTCATCGGTAATTAATTTCATTCGAGTGTTTGAAATTTCCCAATTTCGTTACTCTTATTTTCTACACTAAAAAAATCCATCTAGGGTTTGCGAATTTGGAATCCATGGCACGAGCTCGCAATTTACTTGTTGCTGCTGGTTTAGTTGCTTTTGCTTCAGCAGGCATGGCTTTTCCATTCTACATGGCGTAAGTCTAATTCAATTTCATTCACAATTTCCATTTTTTTATTCTTGAATTTGAATTTTAATTGTTGATTTGCATTTGTTGTTTGTGTTGTTTAGTTCGTCGAAGAAACCGGTTATTGATCCAACAAAACCGCTTTCGCCACAAGCTACTTTTCGAGGACCTTATATAAACACAGGTTCGCGCGATGTTGGTCCTGATCATGAGACTTACCAAAAGAAGTGAACTAGGTTGTGAATTTGTTTGGCCCCAATTGAGATTAAGTTCATGTTATATGATTAGTATAAGTGGTTTGAATTTTTGTAAAATTAGTTTTATAATGTATGCCATTTTTAATAAAAAGATTAATGTTGTTAGTTAAATATGACAATTATACCAATTTCATTGATATATAGATGAATGTTGTATTGCTTGTCTGAATAGTTAAGCTCTTTGGGAAAACCTGAGTCAATGGCAATGTGTAGTTTTGATTCCTCTGCATTTGTATCTATGTTGCGAAAGGGTAACAATCAACAGGAAAGTATAGATTTTGATGAAACTTATGCTCCTCTTGTTAGATTAGAAGTCATATGAATGCTTTTAACTTTCTCATGCATCATGAATTTCAACCACTTGGCCCATGATTAACCAAGATAAGTGTAGATGAATGCTGTTTTACAAATGGTTCTGCGGGCTGGAGAATGATTTCCAGAGATTATGCAGGGGCTGTGTTTGCTGCAGCCACAAGATTGAAGTATCTCGCACCTTTCATTGGCATTAGGGCTTAAGGAGCATCACATGCCTAACTTGAGAATTGAATTTTATTCTATTAGGCATAAGGAGCATCACATAGCTAACTTAATTATTGAATGTGATTCTGAATGTATGGTTAACTAACCGCCTTATGTACTGTACTGTATTGATCTGCTTAGTCAATTATAGAATACCACATTTAATACTTTGTTGAATTAGAAGGGAGAAAATGTTTGAATGATATTCTAGTTGGTGTGGCATGAAATGTAGGAAGTAGAGACAGGTTTATCCAGTTTGTTGTAATGATATTCTTTCAATCTAAAGAAATTGGGTTTGCTGTAAAATTTAAGTGTAGTTTAGGTTCAGATTTGTAAATTTGATTCTGCACATTCAAGATAATTTTATTGAATGTAGTGTTTCTAAATTTGATTCGTAAATTTAACACAAAAAGTTGTGGTATTATTGTTGCTTCTTGTAGTGTGAAACAAAAAATTGTTGCTTCTTGCAAAACTCTGCTTTGCATTTTAATTGTAAATTTTCCTCCAAACTCAAAGATTCTGCAGAAAAATGCATTTTGCCCTCAATCTTGGCTGGACTAATATTTTGCTTTTCATATTATTGGTCCCTCTCCTTCATGCCTAACTACATGTTAGGGCTCAGTATAACGTGTGCAACAAAGTGGAATCAAAATCCAACATGATTGAAATCTTCATTCCCTGGCGGTGCCAAACTTCCTACACTTTCACATGACACTGGAAAAGCCAATTAAGATTTTAAACAAAATAACAACAATTACAAAGTTTTATCTCATTAATTATGGTCGACTATAAGAATCAAATTTCGTCATATACATTTTTTACTTCATAGATCAACTTTTTCCATTTATTCTTTCGGTGTGTAAGTATTATTACGGGCTAAAATCGTGTGCGGATTTCCCATCACATAAAGACATTACACCCATAGTTTCCTTGTTCCCACTGTTTTTCTCCAAGATTCTAGAAGTCTTGTGTGCTACTTGGCAGTAGCTACATCAACCTTTGAATACACTCTTCAAAGTTGTGGACGTCCATCATTACGCCACACCACTCTTTCATTTTATTGTCAGCAACAAACTTTCACAATAATTTCACTAATTATTTACAATGATTTTCCTCTAATTCTACAATTTTACTACTATTAACCTCAATTAACATTAACAACAGCCACAGTAACTGATTCATTCGAATGTGAAAACAGACAGAAAAAACTCACCCGACAGTGACACTGTTGAACAAACATTTGTATGAAAACACAAAAGAAGATGAAAAACAAGAAACATTTGAAACTTGCACGACTCAAACAGTTCTTGTTCTCTTCTTCTTCTTACATTTCATACGAATAATTCAATCTCTATATAAAGTTCTTCCACCGTTAACATCTCAAAACTTCAGCAAACATAAAATCACCATTGATGGCACTTCCACACACACTCTCAGCTTTATCAACAACAACTACACTACCAAAACCGCTTCTCTTTTCACCCTTCACAAAAAAGTCACAATTTTTGACAAAATCAACAACACCCAGTAACAGAAACAGAAAAGCCTTTTCTCTAACAGTTAGAGGCGTTGCAGCACCACCTACAAAAACAGAACCAAATCAATCCTTCCCAGAACCTGAAAGGAACGAAATTGATGATGAATTTGACGATGAGAGTTCTTCCTCGAAATTTTCATGGAGAGATCATTGGTACCCGGTTTCTTTAATTGAAGATCTCAACCCTAGCTTGCCCACACCGTTTCAGCTTCTGGGTCGTGAAATTGTGATTTGGTATGATAATTCCAAATCTCAATGGGTTGTTTTTGATGATAAATGTCCTCACCGTCTTGCCCCTTTATCTGTAAGTGCAATTTTTTCTTGTTGAAGATTGAATTGAAGAACATTGAATATGTTTGTACAAGTGCTTATAGACCATCTTGAAGAGTTTATGAAAATAAGTTGAAAACAACTTATAACAATTTAAATAAGGCAATTCAAACTGATCTTTAAGTTTTGTTTGGTTTTTGCAGGAAGGAAGGATAGATGAGGGGGGAAACTTGCAGTGTTCTTATCATGGGTGGTCTTTTGATGGAAGTGGAGGCTGTGCTGTGATCCCTCAGGCTTCACCGGAAGGTCCCGAAGCGCGTGCTATTCGATCTCCTAGAGCTTGTGCAACCAAGTTTCCTACCTTGGTGTCTCAGGGATTGCTCTTTGTTTGGCCTGATGAGAATGGTTGGGAGAAAGCAAATGCTTCCAAACCTCCAATGTAATGATTTGCTTAATCTGTCTTTACTCTTTAGTCTAATTCTTAGTATATTCGCTTAAGCTTATTATCGCAATGAGTGCGACTCAGTTTGTTAACTAGTGCTGACTGCTGAGCTTGCAAAGCATACTCTTGTGGAGACGTGAAAAGTGTTTGCTGTGTACCTTTGTTGACATGTATGGTAAAATTGTGTATGTTAGGTTGCCGGATGACTTTGTAAAACCAGAATTTGCGACGGTGAACATTCAGCGCGATCTGTTCTATGGCTATGATACTCTCATGGAGAATGTCTCTGATCCTTCTCACATTGAATTTGCCCATCACAAGGTACAGATGACACATTTCAACTTGACTTTTAGGTGTACAGGTTATTTTATATTCAAGTAGTGTGCTTGTTCATAATATTTTATTCAAATATTGTTGCAAGTGGAAATTGTTAAATTAAATATGCTATGGTGATGTGGTCCAAAGTTTTTGATGGAGTTCCTCTTGGTTTGTTCCATTTTTATATAATTTCTCTCAAGGAAAGTGCTGCTTGTTCAGCTTATTTTATATATCTCCACTCAATCATATAATAATATTGCTATTTATAATTTAGTCAAGAAGAATCCTCAGCTAGCTATCAAGACATAAGAAACTGCACCAGGCATCTCATACTATTCAATATCGGACTTAGGCACCCCATGCTACCCAATTTCCTATCTAGCACCACCACTAAGAGCCGATGTTTGAACGGCTACTCTCAACAATGCTTTACTCCACCTTTACAGTCAGCCCTTTCACGGGTAGCCTTTTCTAAGACATTGAAAACCAAGCTCTGATATCGGTTAGAAAATACCCAGAAACTTGGGGAACCGTCCCTTAAAAGCTAGCTATCAAGGAGAAATACCAAGTCACTTAAATACTCCACCACAAGGTTGTCAAGATCTCAATCTAGATCTTAAAATCTTACTATCACTCGCCCCAACGATCCCGGACTAATTAGAATCGTGTGTTGAAGCCAAATTGTTGGTAAAAAAATCGTAAAACTATTGATTATGTGCGATCTCGGCCAGTTCTGGCCATAATTGGCCATTTTCCGGCCACCATCATTACAAGTCTAGAAGGATGATAAGATGCCGAGGCGCAACAATTACGGTTCGGCTTAGGCCATTTTTTCTAGTATTATTTTTGTCTTAAGTAATATCTTACGATTTTTGTTACGATCTTATGTTTTACGATCTTGCTACCCCCTCTTGGTCTTCAAAAATAATTGGGCAGGATCTTCTGATCTTAGTAACGATCTTATGTTTTACGATCTTGCTATCCCCTCCTGATTTTATGCAAGATCCCGATTTTGACAACCTTACTCCACCAAACATTCCATCCTACTCGATTTGGGAGAGAAACTAAAAGCAAAAAAAAGACGAGGCAGCTTTAGAGATGAACGAGTGCAAGTTGTTGTACTTGTACAATTTACAGTAGTATTGTGTCTTAATGATTTACACTGCATATCAGTATGCATTTGTATTTAGACATGATAGAGATAAGCAGTATCAGAAGTTGAAATGATTTAGTATTGTCTATTAAGGTTATCTAAATCACTAACATAAATATGATCTCTATTTCATAGGTTACAGGAAGGAGGGATAGAGCCAAGCCTCTTCCATTCAAGATGGATTCACGTGGTTCATGGGGCTTTTCAGGAGCTAATGAAGGGAACCCGCGGATCAGTTCCAAGTTTGTTGCACCATGTTATTACATCAACAAGTAAGCCAGTGTAGCCTTTGGCGTAAAGTACTTTTGATATGAATGTGCATTATTTAATTCTATTGTAAATGATGAGTGACTTCTATATGAATTACGTACCTTGTTCATGGCCAAAACAAATTCATGTTTAGCATCTTTCTCAATATCTAGATGATTTGAGCATCATACAATCATACAACTGATCATGTCATGTTTCTATGCTATGTTTCACGTTACGATGCATTTCAAAAGACTATTACTTTATGCTAGACTGCTACTGTTTTGTTTTTGTTTGTTGCTTCCAAGTCTCGATAAACTAAGTACTATCATTTCAGGATTGAGATTGATACCAAACTTCCAATAGTTGGTGACCAGAAATGGGTAATATGGATATGTTCTTTCAATGTCCCCATGGCACCTGGTAAGACCCGCTCCATTGTTTGCAGTGCTCGAAATTTCTTCCAGTTCACAGTTCCTGGGCCTGCTTGGTGGCAAGTAAGATTCCTATTTCCAATGCTTTCATTTCCGCTCTTTTCGACAAAACCACCCAATGTTCCATTCTGCTTATATCTGGCGTTTCTTGTTCATGTTTCAGGTGGTTCCTAGATGGTATGAACATTGGACTTCAAACAAAGTATATGATGGAGACATGATTGTTCTTCAAGGTCAAGAAAAAGTCTTTCTCGCACAAACCGAGCAAGGCGGTGACATTAACAAACAGTACACAAGCCTCACATTCACGCCAACGCAAGCTGATCGTTTTGTGTTGGCATTTAGAAATTGGCTGAGGCGACACGGCAATGGACAACCGGAATGGTTCAGCAAGAGCAGCCAACCATTGCCATCCACTGTACTATCAAAACGTGAGGTATAGCATAGCTATTCGATCAACCTATTCCATTATGAACCCGTCTCCATTATCTTCAAAACCAAGAATACAACACAACTTTGATGATCATTTGCATTTTTGTTTCCTTGTAGATGTTGGATAGATTTGAACAGCACACACTAAAGTGTTCATCTTGTAAAGGAGCTTATGAGGGATTCAAAACATGGCAGAAAATTCTGATTGGTGCAACAGTTGTGTTTTGTGCAACTTCTGGGATTCCATCCGATACTCAGCTGCGAGTAGTTTTGGCTGGACTCGCGGTTGTCAGCGCAGCCTTAGCTTTTGCGGTAAACCAACTAGAAAAGAATTTTGTATTCGTCGATTATGTGCACGCCGAAATCGATTGAATATATTATGACTCCAAATGTTTAATGACTAGTTGCAAAATGTAAATGATAGAGTTGATATGTGTATGTCAATATGTGTATATATTTTCATTTTCATCAACAGAGTTTAGTCTAACTTGGTATTAATGATCAAATACAGTTCAAAGACTGAAGTTTTCTTTTATAATCACATGTGCAGACCAGCAACAGTTATTTTATTTTTTTTCTTTTTCTTTCTTTCTTTTCTTGTTAAGGCTTAGTATATATGATGTGCTGACTAAAATGTAATTTTGAAAGGCATAGTATGGGTCCGTTCGGCTTTTTTTTAAAATGATTTTTGTAGTGTTGCATAATTTTGTGTAAAAAAATTTACGAAGAAATTTTTCATAAACGCTTCAAATGAAATTTTGATTTGAATAGTTATTCTTAAAATGTTTTTTTCAACGGAGGTTTCATAACAGTTTAAGCTTTGTGCAAGGGAAATGAGGTTAAGATGACCTCCCTGCTTCTTTGGAGCACACAGTTTGTTCCAAGAAATCGGAGATTTTTTAGTTATAGTATCCAGACCAGAGAAAAGACCTGCAAGTGGCTTTTCTTTCCATTATAGTAAATTCTTTTTTCTTAATTTTTAATTTTTTTAATCAAACTCTTTATTATTATATTTTTTGGCTCACTTTATAATTTTAAAAAAATAAGACCAATTTTTAACTTCTAAAATTTAAAAGAATCGATTTTTTTAATTCTTTAATATTTTTTGAATTTTTTTTGTTAGTAATTTGAAATTTTTTAAATTTAATTAGAATAAATATACTTTGACTTCTTATTATTTAAAAAATTATTCATTAAATTAATTATTTTCATATATTTTGAAAAGACTTAGAACATTCTGATATATATTTTTAAAACTTGTAAAAAAACACGTTGTTTCGCGTTGAAGAGTCTCGAGCGGGATTATTCGAATTTCAAAATGATCCTTTTGAGTCAGAAGGACATGTGGAAACGCTAGGGATTCTAAGCGCATGCAAACACGCAATGTGACATCTCATTAGAGTAGGACTGTTAGAGTCAAATTAGTATAAATAGGGATCTTAGTGGTAGGATTCAGAGGTGTTCAATTTGTACTAAGTCACTCAAAAAATACTCAAGTACCAAGCGAAAGAGAAAGAGTTTTCATTGAGAATGTACGTATGACACCAACATTGTCTTTAATTTTCGTTTCATTTACCAATAAAGTTCCTTTAAAGCACTCTTTTTCGAATCCATTTACATTTCAGTAGAAGTACTTAGATTCATTTTCTTGCCATGTATCTTTATTTCTTCTAAGATTTTACATTCAAGTTTTTTTATTTTACAATCTGCATTCGAAGTTATTATTACATATAGTCACAAGTATTGATAAAAACATCCAAGAAAATTACCAAACAAAGCTATGGGTTCAATCATTAATATGGAAAACTGTAGACACATGTCCTAGGATCAATCTAGTCGATCCTGTAAGTTACCAAATCATCGAGTTTGGAGGACTAGCGGTTGTTTGTCAGAAATCACTAGTAAGCAGTATGCATGATGATAATGATGATGATGATGATCCTACTATTTGAAATAAGGTGGAATCTCAATGGTCAAAAATTAAGGTACAACAGCTGCCCCTATTCTAGTTCCTAATACCTGATGAGGGGAAGATGGAATCTTCGTCTCATCACGGTAGGGGGGACTTAAATACAAAAGATAGCACAATTTGGACCCTGAGAGCCCACATGCATGATATGAATGCAATATATATTTTTTGATTTTTATATGGAATAAACAAGTAAACAACATCCTTCCTTCAGATAAGGAGAAATGGACCAGATTTACTAGGGGTACATAATAAATTATCCCTGACGCTGGAGAGACTACGAAACATTACGAGTTGTTCCTGACGCTTGAGAGACTTTCACCCGCTGGAGAGGAAAAACACCAGGCTCCTTAATGAACTATCTCTGACACTAAGAGATCTATCTTTCATTGGGAAAGAACATCGGGCTCCTCAATGAACTGTCTTCTGACGCTGAGAGACTTATCTTTCATTGGGAAAGAACAAACTTCAATATGAACTTTCTTGACTGCTGGGGGGAGTTCCATTCATAAAGGATAGCTACCATGTTCTACAACAGAGTGTCTTCATCATCTTGAGAAGGCTAACCATCTATTGGAACTCTTATCATGAAATGTCTCTTACGCTGAGACCTATTGTCCACAAGTTTCTTCACCAGTAATATTTTGATTGCGAGACATACAAGTGGCTCATCACTTGTTGTCGGGTAATTAAAGTCGCAGCAACGATCAACTTCCAAGGATATAAATACAACTTTTTGAGAGATTATAAAAGTAGCGGAAATAATCAACTGCCAGGGATATAAATCCAACTTTTGAGAGATTATAAACAGGCTCTTGTTGAGGAGACCAAGTCTTCAACTGTGCAAAATAAATGCACTCCTTAAATCTAGGACTCGCTAATCTAAATAAACATATCTGATGGAGACAAAGTTCAATCTAAGACGGAGTTGGAGAGAGACGACCAAACAAGATATTTCCCACTGAGGAATGAGCTCAAAATGAGGAGTTCATTCTATCCTGAGATAGATGAATAAGCTGAAGTAAAATCTTCCCACGAGGAACAAACTCATTGGGGAAACACAAGGACATGAGTCTTTCTTCCTAAAGCTGATGCTTAAATGGAAGGAGTAAAGACATTGCTTAAGGAGTAATCATTTCCTTATATTAATAAGATGCAAATAATGTGCATGTATGTATGAAAAATATGAGTGCATGGATGAATGTTATGCATACACTAACGAAAAAGTCATATAATAAGACGACACTGGGGTCGACAACACCGGGGTATAACCATATACTCAACCGATTATCAATAACATCTTTTGTGGGGACGAAATTAATCGGGGAACATAACACTCTTCAAATAAATCTTCAAAAGGATTCATTCCGAGAAGAAAACCTGTTGAAAAGGGAACACATTCCGAGAAGAAAACCTGCCCTTGGCTGGAGACAACTTGTGTCAAGACTCAGCTGCTCTGTGGGGATAAAATTTGTTTGGTGCTTAATTTCTCATTTTGAGAACTAACTTTCTCGGGGATCAAGGTCGACATTTTCTTTTGTATCCACAAGTTTTTAAACAAATGTTCTATCATTTTATTTTGAAAAAAGATTTTGACTTTGTTTCAAATCTTTTTAATTTCAAAAGAAATTTTTTGCAAGATAGAATAAAAAATAAGAATTCCAAGGAATGAGATAAGACTCAATTTTTATTAATGGAATGGTAGTATGCGAACGACATCACTCCATGGATTACAAAGTTTAAAAATGGTAACTTTAAAGGGAGAGGGTACATCAAAATACAATGATCATATTCTCCCTAACAACTTTGAATATCGGGCGTACGCTGACGTCGGTTGAGAGTTTTCAGAAAGTATCTTTAGAATGGTCAGGTTATATCAGATGTGGTTACTTGCCATAATCCCTAACTTTTGCATAGATCGCCTTTGTAGGTTTTCAATCTATCGGGATGATTATTTTCTTTTTGTTTGTCTCTAATTTTTGCCTGGACCACCTTTTCAGGTTTTCAGTTCACCGAGACGCTCCTTTTTGCCTAAGTTTCCCTTTCAGGTTTTCAATTTAGCGAGCTTTTCATTTTTCTTTTTTTCTTTAGGCGAAGTATATCTTGACCACATTAACATTCACAGGACGCGGGAATTCTTCACCATCCATAGTTATAAGAGTCAGAGCACCGCCTGAGAAGGCTCTCTTAACAACATATGGGCCTTCATAGTTGGGAGCACATTTTCCCCTGGGATCTGGTTGAAGAGGTAATATCTTCCTGAGCACGATATCACCTTCTCTGAATCTTCGACGTCTGACTTTCTTGTCAAAGGCTCTCTTTATTGTTTCTTGATAAAGCTGACCGTGACACAGAGCGGTCATTTCCTTTTCTTCAATAAGATTCAGCTGGTCATATCTAGCTTGACACCACTCAGCTTCTGATAACTTGGCTTCCATTAGGATCCTTATATAGGGAATCTCAACCTCTATTGGGAGCACAGCTTCCATGCCATATACCAAGGAGAAAGGCGTTGCCCCGGTCGAAGTGTGAACTATAGTACGGTACCCATGCAGAGCGAGCAGGAGCATTTCATGCCAGCCCTTGTAGGTCACAACCATCTTTTGGACAATCTTCTTAATATTCTTGTTAGCCTGCTTCTACCACACTATTCATCTTTGTTCGATAGGGAGAAGAATTGTGATGCTCAATCTTGAATTCATCATGTAGTAACCTGCCCTAAAAAATAAGCTTTAGAGTCGCCACCTATTCTACCAAGGCGAATAGGAAACCTTACGCAGTTAAGAGATCGGGGTAAGATTATTATAATCAGGTCGAGGGAAGGTGTTAGGCACCCTCAACCTTTTCCTAAGGTTTTATGTTCAAAGTAAAGGTTTATGGCTAAAAGTTAAGGTTTAATAGCCAAGGAAATGAACAGGGGAAAAAGTGAGATTTGAAAGGATTGAGGTTTTAGGGAAGGGGACTCGCCTTGTTGCCATTTTGCCTACGTATCTCCTTATGGAGAATCAGAGTCAACGTAGTTCGGGCACAGGGTTGTACGCCTTTGAATTAGTATGAGGTTGTTTGATGGCTTTTTCAATGGCCTATCATAGTTTTGAAATGCAAAGTTCGAAGGTATTTAGAATTACCTTATCATAGATTTGAAAATCGCAGTATTGAAGAGATGAAAATCCGTAGTGTCGTGGTTTAGTGTGTTTTGAATGTTTGGGCGTACAACCCTGATTTAATATGTCACCGTTAGTTGCAATGATCAATAGGTTTGATCATTATAGTTAACGGATTGAATTGTGTATCGCTGGTTACTCCGACCAATAGATTTGATCATCGCGGGCAGCAAATAAAATGTATTTTAATTTTGTAATTAAATTATGGGTTTTATTATTTTATCTCTCGTCATTTGCGACTAATAGATTTGGTCGGGTCGAGGAGAGAATTAATGTTAATGTTTTCGCCAAATGGGCAGTAGGATTGGGCAAACCCTAATGCGTGGGTAACCTTCCTAGGGTTTTTGTGATCTAATAGTTAAAACTAATTAAATAGATTAAATCGATATAATCGAAATAATCGGGAGGAAATCCTAAACCCTAGTCTAATCCAATTTTTTTTATCATTTAAACCTAAATTAAATTTATAAGAAAACCCCTAAATTCAATCCTAAATAAAATAGAAAATATAAAATAAAACAAAATTATAAATAAAACTAATAAAAGAACCTGGGCAGCAATCCTGTGTGGCAGCTTTGAAAGGTGCATGGTGGACATGCATGCTGGTGTACGTTAGATTTGGACCATTGGAGATCCAATGGTGCATAGCTGAGGATATATTGTGAGCCATCAGGAAGCGCAGCATGGAATCTGTGTTCAAATATATTGTAAAATAAAATAGCATAACCTGGGGATCGAACCCAGGTATCTTCACTCCACATCAATAGCCTTTGGTCAAATGCACCAGTTATCCACGCTGTTTGTAAAAAGAGACATAAAATATAAGTGTGAAAATAAATGCCATTAGTGGAATGTCAAAACAAACCAACGCGTGGGACCCGGGGAGGTTGACTGCCCAATCACGCTAAAAGAGAGGTTCTAATTTGTTTGATTGGCCAGTAGATTTTCTTGGAGATGCCATGCGTGTACGTTGAATGGTCAGAAGAAGATAAGGAATCGTTGGGAGGATCCTCTGGACGGTGCACAAAGATGATTCAGGGCCTCTAACTCCTTCAGAGCGGCTGTACACGATCAAATTTTATGCCCTAATTTGGAGAGAAGTTTCCACTTGAAAACCCTAGTCTTTTCTCCCTCCATTTCTTCCTCCTCTCCCCTACTGATATTTTTAGAATATATATGGAGTATTTAGGGTTAGGTTTTTGTGCCCATAACATCTTGCATTGATGAAAATATTTGATTGAAAAATCAACATGCAATCTTTCCAAAATTGGCTCTTTTCTTGCCCTTGAAGCTTGTGCACGAAATTGACATGTCTTATGGGCTATCTTGGACCTCAAGATAAGTGAAAGCAAAGCCCATGTTCAATTGTTCCTTGTTTCCATATTTTGTTTAATTTAATTTGTATTTAAATGGAAATAATTCCAAAATAAATAAAAATAAAATAGAAAGGGGCGTGCTATTGAGTATAGAGACCATAGATGGGCTTATGAACAAGTTTGGAACAAAATACCTTGGGCCCGTTTGGAAGAAAATTGATTTTCACAAGCATTTCTCTTCGTGCACTTCTTCAAAATTGTTCGACTTCCGCAACTTGTATCTTCATTGAAGTTTCCATGCTCAAGTTATGAGATTTGACCCAAAAGGTGTTTTTGTTGACTTTTTTGGAGGACCTATAATGTTTTTGTCCATATCTCCCAAATGGTGCATTTCTTGATTTTGGGACCAACATCAAAGTTGTAGAGAATGAAATTTCCTTGAGAATAGGCTTTGGTTGGACAATTTCTGATAAACCATGTGAGAGTTATGACCGGTCAAAGTTGAGTTGACTTTTTTCAGTTAAAAAACCCTAATTTGAACCTTTGATTAGGAGAGAGTGACTTGAGTTTAACCGTTGAGCCTTGAACCCTTGAAGATGAAATAAGACGGGAAAATTTTGGGGTATGACACATCACACAACTCTTTTATCATTTTATTGTTCAGGTTGGAACAATTATCAGTAATGATTCTGTTGGGTACACCGTTGCGACATATGAGATTGTTCTTGATAAACCTTACTACCACTTGTCGAGTAACATTGGCGTAGGAAGCAGCTTCGACCCATTTGGTGAAGTAATCAATGGCGACTAGGATGCAACGATGTCTATTTGAAGCATTTGGTTCAATCATACCAATCATGTCAATTCCCCACATAGAGAAAGGCCATGGAGAAGAGATAACGTTGAGAAGCGTCGGAGGCACATGGATCTTATCATCATAGATCTGGCACTTGTGGCAATTCTTCACATATTTGTAGCAGTCAGATTTCATCGTCATCCTATAGTATCCTGCTCTTAACATCTTTCTCGTCATTGAGTGTCCATTGGTGTGAGTGCCAACATATCCTTCATGAATTTCTTGCATTAACATATTTGCTTCATATTTATCCACGCATCTGAGCAATACCATGACAAAGTTTCTTTTGTAGAGCACATCTCCAATTAGGAAGAAATTACCAGACAGTCTTCTCAAAGTTCTTCTATCTTTGCTAGATGCCCCAGGTGGGTACTCTTGTTTTTGTAGAAAGATTTTGATGTCATAAAACCACGGCTTATCGTCTGTGATAACTTCAACAGCGAATACATGAGCCGGTCTATCTAGACGCATGATTGTAATTTGGGGAGCTTTGTTTTGAAACTTCACTTGATACATGGAAGCCAAAGTAGCCAATGCATCTGCCGTTTGATTTTCCTCACGAGGTATGTGATGGAATTCAACCTTGTCCTTTATCAACCCTCTGCTCCCCAAATTCCCAAAACCTTGGATGAATTCGTTGATAATTTTAGGGCTAAGGCTAAGAAATAGGTTTCTAAGGTTAGAGCAGAAGCCAATACGAGCATTGATCCTCAGGCTCTGGATGCCTCATGGGAGAATATTAAGAAGTGGATGCACTCTGATTTTGCCAGACTCATGAGTTTCTCAGATGCGTTAAGAAGTGCAAATGTTCAGATGGTAACTGAACGAGAAGAAGCTTGGAAGGAAAGAATCAGACTGTTCAATCTTCTTAAAGAAGATGAAGCGAAGGCTCTTCAAGCTGCTGAAGAAGAGAAGATCAGAGCTGCTGAAGAAGCTAAACTTACCAAAGAAGTTGAAGATGCAGAAGCTGCAAAATAAGCTGCTGTAATTGTCTCCTCTACTGATCCTTCTTTCTTGCGTCTGGAGCAAGCAATTGGAGAAATCAGAGAAGAACAAGCTGTCTTCAAGGAAAGCATCTCCTAGAAGAAGGATGTCAACGAGAATGTTCTGAATATGTTGCAACTAATCCTCGCTAAGCTGTCCATTCCTTCATCATCTGGACCTTAGGCTCTTAGGCTTTTACCTTTTACTTCTGAACCATAGGATCTTATGTTTTTATGTTTTTAGTATGATGTTTTGATTATCATTTCTTAGTGAAGTTTGATTTTTGTTATCTTTTTCTCTTTTTGGTTATGTCTTTATGTTTTTATGTTTTTCACACATAATCAACTTTTTGATTATGACAAAAAGGGGGGAGTAATAACTAAAAAATTAATATTTTAATGCTAATATTCATATTTCCTAAAATGAATTGCTCACATTCTAACCCATATGAACTCTTGTTTCTTTTAGAATATTTTTCCTTCTCAGGTATCTTGAACTGAATCAAGATCTGTGAAGATTTTATCCATGATCAGACTCTAAGTACTCAAGAACTGATTCAACATATAAGGCTCTGAAAACTCAATCAGGCTCTAAGTTTTTTATTTCAAATCAGGCTCTAAGTATTCAAGATCTTATTTGAGAAAACTTAAATCAGGCTCTAAGTATTCAAGATATTATTTGTAAATTAGACTTTGAGTTAATCAAGACAACAACCAGGTTCTGAGAAGACTAGAATCAGACTTCTATCAGACTCCAAAGATCTCAAGATCTTGACTAGCTAACTAGGCTCTGAATTTTCAAGATCCCTAGCTAACTAAACTATGAGTTTTCAAGATCGCGCTTGGAGATATTGGTATCAAGAATCAAGACTTTCAGATATCTCTATATCTGATCTATCGCAACCAGTGGGAGTTACCCAAACAGTTCTTAATCAGGATATCTGATCTTCATCAAGTCTTGGACTCAGGGGGAGTTTTCTCATGTAAAGGATGAGCATTGCTTACCTTTCTTTGCTAAAACTTTTTTTGATTATGTACAGAATTGTGTCATCAAAATACATAGTTTTGTCATCATCATAAAGGGGGAGATTGTTAGAAAAAGATTTGGTTCTGCAATATATCTGACTTTTGATGATAACAATGAGTATGTTTGTATGAACCATTTTTTTACTCTAACATTTGTTATTTTTAAGAATTTAACAAACAGGTTCTGATCTGATTCAAGGCGCTTCCATATCATTAGAAGAATCCTTGCTACGTTACTGTGCTACATATGTTCTCCTGAACCGTAGCAAAACACTTTAGAAGACTTTGAAGTATGTGACTCTGATACGCTATCTAAAGAAACCAAGTGCTAAAGATCTGAAGACAAAGTTTCTAAGGAGTAGTCTAAATGCTAATACTTTTGTTTTCAAAGATAAAGGGTACAAAAAACCAAGTGCTGAAGATCTGAAGACAAAGTTTCTATGGAACAGTCCAGATGATGAAGACTTTTGTTTCTGAAGATAAAGGGTACTGAAGACCAAGTGCTGAAGACACAGTTTTGAAGACTCTAAAGACTTGAAGTTTTAAAGACCCCAGACTTATTTTTCGTCTTCTAACTCATGCTCAGCAGAGTCTTTGAAGTCTAATAATAATAGAAGATAACGTTTACATAGTGCATAGTATGTGGTACAAATCGAATGTTTCGCTCCACTACCATGAAAGAAAGGACGTGTCGTACGATCTTGTCCCCCACTATGTTCATGCTGCCAACTTTCTAGAAGTTCAGATTTGCCCTTCAACGGATATATTATTATATTTCGCTATAAATAGGCTTGAAGACTTAAGAGGAAAAGCTGTTAATTCACGATTATTCAAACGTTCTCAAAAGATTGTTCATAAGCTTTTCATTTCTCTTAAGTCTAGAAGCTGAATTTATCATTTACTCCAGCTTGTGTAAAATCATTCATTGTAAACATATTTTCTTTCAAACTGTAGTTTGATATTTTCCTTAAGAGACCAGTTGGTCAGATTTCTTTAGAAGTCTAAGATTAGTATCTTAGAGGTTGTATGTTAGTCACTTGCAGTTAGCTTGTGCATTGTAGTAATCTTGAGATTATTGGATTAAGACCTTGTTGATAAGACGAAATCACCTTGGCGGGTGGACTAGATTAGCTTGATATTTTTCAAGTGAACTAGTATAAACATACCTTGTTCTTTCCGTCTTGCATATTTATCTTTATTATTAAGAATCAACTTCTTTTTAAAGGGAAAATTTTTGGTATTCAAATCCCTTTTCTAGTGTTTTTCACACCTTCAAATATAGCTTGTACGCCAACCTCATACATATGTGCCTCCACTAGCTCGTGGCACCTATCCCAAAGCCAATATATTCAAAGTTATGTTTTAGTCATTTTACCAAGAGGATTTCCCCAATAGTAGGATTAGGAGTCTTACCAATGGTTCCATAACCTAATATTTTTCATTTATAATTATCTCCAAATGAGACATATCCTCCTTCTTTTAGAAAAAAGGTGGAAAATAAGGTTTTGTCGCCTGTCGTATGCTTTGAATGATTCTTTCTCCTTCGGGGACATAACGCGAAGTTGATCTCTATCCGGCGCCATATCAATATTGTACTTGTATTGTCTGATAAATGCTTCACCCAAGTCATGGAAAGTAAAAATATGTGTACTATCCAAACCCATATACCACTTCAAAGCAGCTCCAGATAAGCTATCTTGAAAGTAATGAATCAACAGGCGTTGGTCTTCAGTGTGCATGGACATCTTTTAGACATCATGATCAGATGACTGTGAGGACAAGAATTCCCTTTGTACTTCTCAAATTATAGGAGTCTGAATTTGGCAGGAACTCTGACATTTGGAACCAAGCACAGATCATTAACTTCTTTCCCAAATAGATATTTTCCCCTTAGGGCCTTGATCTCTTTCTGCATCTCTAGAAATTGGTCTTCGAACTCATCCATTCTTCCCATACCTTCAAAAGGCTCACCATGAAAATTTTGCTCATTGTGGAGAGGAACAGTGTTCACCACATCAGGAGTAGCAGTCATAACAGCTTGAGGGATTGCAGTTTGTGGAGCAGGAATCTGTTGCCCAGCCAATTGAAAATCCATCTCTATTCCATATGGCCTAGTGGTAGTAGGATTCAATACTGGAATTGCAGAAATCTAAGGAGTCTCGACTTTATAAACCATAATAGCTTGAGCTTGAGTTGATGGCTGATTCTGAGCAGCCACCAGGTCTTGAACCATAGATGTCAATCTTTCAATACCAGAGCGTAAGACAACAACTTCCTCTTGCCATTCTTGGTCATTAACTATACCGTCTTCCGTTCCTTGATGACAATTGGCGTGAGTATTATAGCGGTGCGTTAACTTGACTCTGAGGAGAGAAGGGAGGAACAAGACTCTGACTGAGGAGTGAATGTGAATGTGAATGTGACATGATGCATCCAATGCAAAATACTTTTTTCCTTTTTAATTTTCAAAGTATCTCAAAATATCTTTCAAGGAATTATTAAGAGCTTGTAAATGTAAACACTATAAAGTAACTTGAAGAAGAAATTTCATTCATAAATAATAAGGGACAAGGCATCCTTGGCACATATAAGGGACAAGGGTCATCGAGGGACAATCGAGGTACCATTTTCTTTCAAGAAATTTTCAAAGGGACAAGGGAACCCAAGATACAAAATACTTTCGAGAGTTACAAGATAGAAACAATAAAGAAAGCTAGTAAAATCCTAGACTAATCATAAAATCTTAATGTGAAGTATCCATGTCATCTTGAGTCTTCTTCTTCTTCAGCTTAACCTTTTCAAGTTTCTCAATGATACTCTTCCATTCATTTGCTTCAAGAGTGGGTGCTTCTTCTTCTTGCTTCCTTTTCTTCTCTCTTGAATACTTAGCAATGGTAGCATCCTTTTCCATAATCTATCCATCTTGGAGGAAAATTAAGTCTTCTTTATCTTTCATTTGCTCATCAAAGGATTCTTCAATCATACCTTTCTCACATTCTAAGTATTCAAACTTTTTCTTCTAATGGTCTCTTGATTTCTTCATCTTCTTCAGAGCTTCTTGGAGATCTTCCATTGTCGGAGGAGAAATAACAGGTGCAACAGGTTTCTTAATAGGAGATAGAGATGTCCCAGGAAGAAGAGGCATCCTGAGTTCAACAGCTCTTAAACTATTCCATTCTTCAAAAGGTTCAGGTGAGAGATCCTCTTTTGTCTCTCAATCTTTGATTTCTTTTCTATGACTTGGATGCCAAGCATTAGCAATCCTGTAACACCCCGATTCTCCGACACCGGTAATTATCATTAGTTGACTAATTGGTAATTAGAATGCACATTTGGTCCTATTCCATATTAGTCTAAGAATTGCTTATAAAAAAAGGGGTTAGTGGAGTAGTTAGAATCAAATGGATTTATAGTTAGAAAAGAACCAAGTGGCATATTGGTAAATGTGGTTTAGTTAAGGGGCATTTTGGGTATAAGGAAAAGTATAACATAAAGGATTGTTTGGTTTATTCTAAATCAGATTTTTATAGTGGAAGTAGAGAAAGAGAAGGAAGAGAAGCTTATGTTCTTCTTCATTATTTCCATTTTCGTATTCATGGGACAACTTCCACAAATAAGGTAATAACTCTCTGCTCGTAACTCCGATTGAGCTGAATCTGGTCTTGTTGGAAAGCTTACGAATTTCTCTACGATTTGAATATATGGATTGCCTCTTGCATGTTCTTTATCATGGAGAAAAACACATTTGAAGTAGTAGGTCTGATGCTGATTCTTGTTGGGCGATTTCTTGGACAGCCTTCACTTCTTGAGCCATAACATTCAGCTCGTTACTGCAATTCAGGTAATTCTTGAAGATTTGGATTCTACATGAAATTCCCTTCAATTTATTATATTGATTCGCATTTGTTGGTGTTTTATTGAGGGAGAAAAACATGTTCGAACATGGAGCATTATTGCTGGAAATGGATAGGGTGTGCTACAGATTTTGTTATGATGGAAGTGGAGCTATGGCCGTGATGGGAGTTCTGATGCAGCAAGATTGCCTTTCTAATCTCCATTTAAGTCAGGTGAGTTCCATAGATAGGAACTTGGGTAGGAATTGGTGGGGAAATTGCATGTTCAAGGGTTTAGTTATGATGCATGCATGCTTAAATAATGGGTTTTGGGAATTTTGGTAATAATTGACTCTTGCATGTTGATAATCTATGAATGCATAATGATATAACCTGTGCAGGTGATCTATCCATGGTACGATATAAATATGTACTAATTTAGAATGTATTGGTATGTTGGATGATATCAAATTTACGAAGGGACTGAAGTTAGAACACTTTGAGACTGTTTTATACATGAAAAATATGTGTTTTCAGGCTGAGTTCAGTAGAAATCGATTACCCTATAATGGATATCGATTTCTGTCAAAAAAATTGTATTTCTGGGCATTTTGCGTGCAGGAAATCGATTACCCATATATGGAAATCGATTTCCCGAGACTACGTTGGAAAAATAAATGCAGAATTTGAAAATAGCATAACTGGAGTTTCGTAACTCGGAATTAGGTGCCGTCAGAAGCGTTAGTAAGCTCTTCGAATTCTCTATCATGTAGTGAATTAAGAGAATTGTTTTATGTTAAGGATTTTAGGGTAAAATTGTTATTCTAATATGTATATATGATATGGTTACTACGAAGTCTTAATGGAAAATTTTCCAACTTCAGAAATTCATAACTTCCGACTCGTAGGTCCGTTTGATGCGGAGTTTATATCATTAGAAAGCTAGTAACATGTATTTTCTAGGAAAAATACCCTCGGTACCATATTGTTGCTCTCCGATATATCTGACACCCATTCAGACGAATGTGGTAAACAGAATTTTGTGAAATTTACCCCAAGAGTAATTCAGTCCTGTAGAGGGAGCTGAATACCTTCGTTGTCCTTCGAGACTTGTGAAACCGTGTTGTAGAACATGATACGCCTTATATTATCACTTGTATACTATTGGTATGAACATTTAGGACAAATTTGAATGCTTTATGATGATAAATGCTATTATGGCTTGATGGTTTATGTGACAGTGATCACTTGATTTATGTTTGTTCTGGTCGAACTTTCGGATATGATTATATGCATACTTTATGGGAGTGATCTGGTGTATACGCATCATGTATGTTATGATTTTTTTGCATTAACGAGTACGCAATGGGAATGATCTAGTGTATACTCATTGCGTATGTCGTCATCCTTATGTCCTCCTCCACGCGGGAATGATCTAGTGTATACTCATTGGTGGGAAGGGATAGCTGGGCATATTCACCGCCCTCAATGGAAATGATCTGGTGTATACTCATTGATCGGTGTGAGATATGTGGGTACTCGATGGGAATGATCTGGTGTATACTCATCTTGCTACCGAGGAAATTCTAGTGCTTGATGGGAATGATCTGGTGTATACTCATTATGTACTGAAAAAGGCATTTCCTCTAGCGGGAAAACATCGGATGTTGGTACGGTGGGATTGTGATACAATGTCGATAAGATCACTCGTTACTCACCTCTAGTGATGCCACATAGGCAATATCATTAGGTCCTCGCCGGTGGGCTGGTACAATCATGGTGATGTGGTGGTACTAGCAACAACATACTTGTGTGTTGTTTGTGTATTTGTTGCTATCTCATTGGTTAGTCATGGGACTTCCAATGGTGATATTGTCCATGTTGTGTATTTGTACCTGACCACGAGGAAACCCCGGATCCACGGCAGATTCGTTTGATCGTATGAACCTTGTAGAACCGAGCGAACCCATAAGATAGGGAAACTCACTGATATTTAGTAATCTCACCCCAATCCTCTTAATATTTTTCAGGAACAGGTTAGCTGTAGACGGATTGCTTGAAGTATTGCTTTGAAAACGGCGGACAAGTAATTGGCAGGAAGACCTCGTCAGACGTTATCTTTCTGTTGTGCATTGTTGGAGACAAGTCGATTTTATACATTTTAGTTGCAAAACTTGAATTGTATATGATTTTAATTTCTTGTCTTTATCTTTTGTATGTTTCTTGTACCATTTATAGCATCACTACATATTATTCTAGACATATATGTACGGGGTGTTACAAATCCTTTCTCTAAACTCTTTGTTTTCAACTCCTTCTTCAAGAAATAAGCCATCCAAAAAGATTATTCCTTGGCTTCTTGTCCATAGGAAACCCAAACTGACGACGAGCTAACACAGGGCTATAATTGATTCCTCCTTTTGTACCAAGAAGGGGCACTTTAGGGAAATCACCACAGCTATCCAAGGTCTTCATCCTACATAAGTAGTTGTTGATCAAGCAATGTTAGTGTTGGTAAGAGTCATAATATTTTGTGACCATCTTAGTTCTTCTTTGTGATTCCAAAAGTCATTGGTGTTTGGAAAATGAGAGATGTACCACTTGTATAGCAAAGGAGTACAACAAGTAATCATTCCCTTTCCATAGGAATTCCTCAAATGGATGGAGTAGTAAGTGTCCCCTAGCAAGGTAGGAACATGGTTTCCTTTCATAAAGATCTTGATGGCATTCATATCAACAAAGTTGTCAATATTTGGGAACAAGAACAATCCATAAACCAATAGAGAAAAGACAACCTCAAAGTCATCTTCCTTTCTTTCTTGTGAATAGGAGAGGGTTTTCTCAATCAAAAACTGAGCAGGTAACCTAGGTAATCCTCCTTTGGTAACCATGTTCTTCTCAATCTCATCCTTCCTTAAGTGGGTAAACTTTGCAATGTCATGAGACTTGAGATATTTTTCCAAACCAGTAAAGGGAATCCTTCCAGTAATGGGTAATCCAATGATGCTTGCATATTCTTCCAAGGTTGGTAATAGTTGATAATCAGGAAAGGTGAAACAATGATACAAGGAGTCATAGAATTGGATCAATGTGGAGAGAATCCCTTCTTCCATCTTAGTCTTGAGGAGATATAATAACCTTCCATACTTGCTACATAAATTGTCTTGATCAACAATCAAGGATCCTAGCTTTCTCAACTCTTTTACCTTTAAACTCTTGAAAGTATATTTCTTGGTTTTTATTCTTTCAAGTTCTATTCCTATAATGTTTACAAAAATGGTTTCTTTTAATTCCTTGAAAGATATATAGGTTTAAAATGCATGGATGCATGAATGCAAACATAGTAAAAACATGGGGTTCAAGGGTTCAACGTCACGAGCATGGAGTCAAGGGTCTACCCATCCCAAAGGTGTGTACTATGGTTATTTTTGTACCTGCAGAACAAGGTTCAAAAAAGTTCTCAGACTCAAGCAGCTCAACTTGGAAATTATAAAGATCGCAACTTACTTGCTTGTTTTGAATATTATTCCAAGAGAACCTCATCTGAGTGTAATATCATGTAATAACCGTTGTGGAATTGAATCTAAGTAGAGTTTCCACACTACTTCCTAATGGCCAATATTGGTTAAGGTGTTTCTAGGTCCCCAGCTTCTACAACCTAGTTGAACGCAACGATGTTTTTCTAACTATTTGGTCAATAAAGTTACTTCCAAAGAGGTCTCCACTGAACGATGGATCTCAATTAACTTCTTTAGGACTACTCCTTGAGATCAAAATGATTATACCAGTCTCCTATCATAAGTTGTACTCAAATCTGGGTTAGAATTTATCTCACCACAAAGGGGGAATCAAGCCCTTTCCCAATACAACCCACAAAAGTAACAAGTATTCACATATGAGATTCAAAATAACAGTATATACAAAAATAAAAACAGTATAAACAAAGATAGGGTCAACCCCTCAAAAGATGTATCAATAACTTGATCAACATCCCCAGCAGAGTCTCCACTTTTCTGTTGCGGTGAAATTTGTGAGACTAAAGTCATTAAATAGACTTAACTCATATGTTTTAAACAGCGTCACCATCGCGCTTTATTGTTTCCAAAGGAAATGGGAGAAAGAGCGAATAAAACCCAAAGAAGCTTTTTAAAATCAAAACTAATAAAATAAATAGAGATTTAGGTACGGGGGGTTTGTTATGCAAGGGGAAGGTTTTAAGCACCCCTCACATCTATGGTACTCCATAGGAACCTCTTTGAAAATATTTTTATTATTGTTACTGTTATTTTGAAAATGCTTTTGTGATTTTGTTAAAATAAAGTGGGGAGATGAGAAAAGAAGGTTTTAAATGTGAGCTCGATAAAGCATCGCATCTTAGGCCTACATACCCCTTTTGACAATAGGGAAGTCGGAGCTTTTGTAGTTCCTCTTAAAAGGAAAATAAAAGAGCCAAAGTGGCCAAAATCTTTTTGGGTGTTGAGCTTTAATAATACTCAACGGGTTTTTAAAATGTTAAGCTTTAATAATACTTATCAAGTTTTTAAAGGTTAAGCTTTAACAATACTTAACAAGTTTTAAATGAAAAAGGACCAAGCTTTATCAATACAAGGTCAATGGACTAAAAGTAGTTTCACCGGGAATAATTCTCCTCTTAGTACCAAGGTTTTAAAGAAGGGGTTGGTTTAGCTTTAACAATACAAAACCAAAGGTTGATTTTAAAAAGGTTGAGCTTTAAGAATACAAAACCATTTTTAAAACAAGTGAAAGCTTTAACAATACTAAGTACAAAGTAAAAGAGATTGAGTACCTTGACAATTTTAGTCAATACCATTCCCATTCCTTTTGATTTTTCAACAACAACTTTAAGTAATCAATCAATGGATAACATGTGTGTGTGTGTGTGTGTGTGTGTGTGTGTGTGATAACATGTGTCACAAAAGACAAATAAGTGAGTATAACAAAGAAATCAATGTAAACTCAAATGATCATGAATAAAAAGAGGTTTATACCTTGTAATTATTTCATGTATGATCATAGGATGATGGATGGATGGATATAAATATATATATATATATATATATATATATATATATATATATATATATATATATATATATATATATATATATATATATATATCATGCATGTAGGTTAGTAAACAAAGTATACACAATGATAATACAATGGATAACAAGTACAAAGATACAAGGATGACAATCAACAAGTATAGGTACATAAACAAGATGAAGAGATCAAAGCAACAAGTCATATTAACATGGGGAAGCAAAGATCAAGAAGTTTTGAATTAGAGTTTTGAAATTAGGGTTTTAGAAATCACACCTAATCCTAATTGATATTTAGTGATTTAAAAATACCAAATTCTAAAAGAGAATTGGTCTAAGGGTACATGGTATAATCAAAGGAACATTGACCTAACCCTAGAAATATTCACACAAAAATATTGACAATTTATTTAGAGAAAATATTAAAAGGAAAATGATTTTTTTTTTGTATTTTAAAACACATAAAGACTTGGTTTTTATTTTAATTTTAAATGAGGAAAATAATAATATTTTTTGGATTTTCAAGTCATAATATTAAAATAGACAAAGTAAATAAACAACAACAAAAAAATCAAGTCAAAAAGATTAATTTTGCTATTTTAAATGAATTTTCAAAGTTTAAAAAAAAAAAGAAGGAAACAAGTGATTAAAAATATGGTTTTGGTCCCAAAGAGACTTGAACCCATGCCCTCTTGTTTGCAGTTTAATAACATGCCTTCGAACCCCATACTTTGGAGACACACTACAAACACACACGCAAACCAACTCAGTTGAACAATTTGTTCGTTAATAACACGCCTTCAATTAAATAAAAAGGAGACAATCATTTAAAAATGAAAAATGGAGCCAAACTCCATCTTCATCTTCCTCGCTGAAACTAAAACAAAACCTCCATGGCCAAATTCAAATTCTTTCAAACATTAATCATTTTGGACAAAATAAAGGTGCATTCTAATCAGCATTCAAAATGAATTCAACCATATAAGTATCATTCATTTTTTTCAAACTAAAACACGTGAATTTTTAGAAAATATTCAAGAACCCTAAAGTTTCAAATTAAAATTAAATGCTTAATCTGAACAATTGATCCCTAAAACCTTAGGGCTATTACTCCCTACATTGTTCTGAGTGGAATGGTATCAAGAAACACAACAATTGATCCTCAAATAAGAGAGTTCGAGTTTGAAATATACCTCTCTAAACTGAAATCAAACCTTGCAATAGGGCACTCCCAGAACTGTTGCATTGATTCTATTAGCTTCCTGGAACCTTATGGAAGCTTTCTGGGTGCTTACTTGAGCTTAAGACTCCCTGAAACTCTCTACTCGAATCCACCTACAAGTAGAAGAACAGAAAGTGGAACTTGCAGTTGCAAATCAATGGTTCAGATAGCTTTCATATGGTATATAGAAGGTATCCAAAGTGATAGTTTGGTCAATGTGTGTATAGAATGAGAGTTTGGTGGTTAAGGTTTTAAATGTATGTTAATGGAGGTGAAAATGGTGATATTTGATTTGGGGTGTTTTTGGGAGTGATGGAGATTATGGACAGCTTCTAAATGATGATTAGAAGTTGTTTGAATGGCTGTTTGAAACTCAGAACTTGTGGAACTCAAAATGGCTAGTGAAATGCAAAGATGGAAAAATGAGAATTTCAAGTTGGGTAGTCACTTGGAGGATTCTTGTATGTTTGATTCCAAGGGAAATGCTCTCTATTTATAGGCATAAATTAAGGTTTGTGGAGGGAAAAATCTGATCAAAAGAAGTTCACATGTGATACTTGTACCATTTTGCTTCTTCATGAAGAAACATGAAAGTTATGGTTTCAATGGAAGGTATAAGGCTTTAAGCATGCTTGTGTGGACTTTCTCTGAACATTAGGAGATTTCTTGTGGTGTTTAACTTTCTTTTGATGCAGAGCAAACAAGTTAGGGGCTCAATGCAAGAGTTGTTGGTGATTAAAGCCTCTTTTTCAAAATGGAAGTGTGATCTTTATGCCATAAGCGGAATGGTCCAATGGTTAATGATCAAAGCACTTGGTTAATAGCTCAAAAGCAATCAAAATCATCTGATTATGGTGTCTCCAACAAGTTATGGGAACTGTAAATAGGATTCATTTATATTTGAATTGGTTTTGAATCTTTGTTCTTCATGTTCATGCTTGAAATTCTAGTGTTATGAAGGCATATTGACAGACTCATATCTCCTAGATCAAGTGATGAAAAATCATGCTAATGGTCCCTTTGGAAAGCCCTTGGTACATACTTTAATTCACTTGTTAAAAAACTTCTCAAACTCTTTTTGGATCTTAGTGAAAAATGTCCATAAAGTTGGAAGAAATCCATGTTAAAACACTAAAAATTTCTTTAAGTTTTTTGAATATAAACTTCTTGATCCAATATCTCTCAAATTAATCACTATTTGAAGAAATGCTATAAGTGTCAAAGTTCTTTATTTGATCAAAATCTACAAATTTCATGTTGGGATATTGTTGAGTTTGTAGGTGAAATTTGAAGTTCCCAAAATGAGGTCAAAATAACTTAA
Organism: Vicia villosa; assembly: GCF_029867415.1. Taxonomy (NCBI): domain Eukaryota; kingdom Viridiplantae; phylum Streptophyta; class Magnoliopsida; order Fabales; family Fabaceae; genus Vicia; species Vicia villosa. Next base: position 91,524 of record NW_026706180.1, on the reverse strand, counting down.
AACCCTAATTTTGACTTTTGTTGACTTTTTGATATTTGATTGATTTTCTTGCTTTTTCTTGATCAAATGACTTTAATAATCATATGTTAATGATTTTGATCTTCAAAAATCCACAGTTGACCAATTTTCTCAAAAGTCAAAGGTTGACCCTCATAGTTGACTTTTTCAATAGAATTGCAATTCTGGGGATTCCACTTGAATCAGGATCTCCTCTTAAAATGAATGATATGAATGGATTATAATTTTTATTTGGATACCCTTGAATCATAGTTTGAGCCATGGAGCTATATCCTGATTAAAAGTCAACTGCTCAGATGAATTAGGTCAAAACCCTAATTTGGGCTCCAGATGAATTTGAAAGTTGTTGATCTTGAGCTGGGCCATCCTTGGGATGTGATTTTGATGGGAGAATAATTTGGGCATATGAGAATTCTTGGGCTTCTTTATGGGCCTAAAAACCCTAATTTGATCAGTCTCCTCTTGATCAGTCTCCTGTCTTAGAACACAAGCAACAAGCAACAATTTTTTAGTATTTTGGTTAGCAAATGATGTATGCATGATAATAATGATGATGATGATCCTACTATTTGAAATAAGGTGGGATCTCAGTGGTCAAAAATTGGGGTTCAACACCCTCATTACATCTTCGACATTATTGCTTGTCATGAGAATATCATCCACATAAAGCAACAAAACAACAAATGAATTACCAGGTCGAAATCGAAAGTAAATATAGTGGTCGAAATGGATTCTAACAAAAATTATGCGTGCCATGAACTTGTCGAATCTCCTATTCCACTTTCGAGGAGATTGCTTTAGTCCATATAAAGATCTCTTCAGCTTGCAGACATATTCTTCATTCCCTTTTTCGACATACCCTTCAGGTTTCCTCATCAGGATTGTTTAATCTAGATCACTATACAAGAATGCAGTCTTCACATCCATCTGTTACATTTCAAGGTCAAACTGTGCCACCATGGCAAGTAACATCAGAATGGGCCTATGCTTCACAACAGGAGAAAACACATCATTGAAGTCGACACCTTTTTTCTGAGTGAAACCCCTTGTGACCAATGTTGCCTTGTATCTTTTCAACGCCACTCCTTCGATTCCTTCCTTAACTTTAAAAATCCATTTACAACTGATTAACCTTGCTTCAGTAGGTTTCTTGATCAGTTCCCAAGTGTGATTATCATGAAGAACATTTTTACAAATTAAAACAATAATGGCTTCCATTCACACTTACATTTGTGATCACCATACTTGTACATTTTACCTGTAAATGTTATGTTACTGATGCCACTAGTCTCCGTAACTCAATTTAAAAATACTACTTTTATGTACATGATATCATATCGTTTGTGTGACCTATGATTCCATATTTACTTTGTCCTATTAAGAACGATGCATACAAAAAATATTGTTATAAGAGCCAAATTAATTTATTTAGTAGGTCGGTCTCTATTTTTAAAATTAAAGATACTTTTAATAAAATATTTAATTGGTTGAAAATAAGAAGACAAAATAAGTCTTAAATAAATGTGTAATTTTGTTCAAAACTTATAAACTATTTTTTTTTAGTTATTTTCCTATTAAAATAATTTTTTAGTGTGGATTTTTCATTAAGAGCCAAATTTTCATTTCCTATTTTTTAAATGTTTATTTCATGAGAAATCCTAATTATTACATTAGCAGAGTTGTTGCAAAGTCTCTGAACCTCAATTTAGAAATGCTACTTTTATGTACATGATATTACATCATTTGTATGACCTATAATTCGACATTTACTCTCACCTATTAAGAATGATACACATAAAAAATATTGTTATAAGAGCAATGCACTAGAAAAACATTTAACAAATTAAAATAACAATGATTTCCATTCACACACATTGTGATCACCATCAAGGTTGTCAGAATCTAGTTTTTACCTTGACTCATTTTGCCTAGGCAAAATTGATATGTAAAATCATAGAGATTATCTTATGCTAAAATAATATTAAATTTATATACACAACACACACACAAAGACGCGTCCGCACACACACACTCATGTTAAAATAATATAAAATTTATATACACATGTGCACTCACGCGCGCTCGCACATGTTTATTTATATTATATATATATATATATATATATATATATATATATATATATATATATATATATATATATATATATATATATATATATATATATTGTAAATGCATCAATTATTTAAAATTATAATTTAACTATAAAGCAAAAATACAGTATGTCGCCATGATAAAGTGTTATATTTTTATTCTTGTATCAAACTACATAAATTACCTCCAAATCATAAAAAGTAACATCCAAGTAATTATTCCAAAAAACAAAAGTTTCATATGTTTTTCAAGTTGTTTACATCTTCATCTTCAACTTAATCAAAAGTTCAATTTTTTACAACATCATCTTCGTTAGTATATTCATGTTCAACTTGATTAAATTCATCTCTAGATGAGAAAATTTCTTCAATAATATTACTAATATATGAATGCAAATAAAACTAAAAAGTGTGAAAGAATTTTTAAAGGGGAAAAATATAAAATATGTTTTTTTTAAATTTGACCATAAAATGTAAAATCGGGCTAAAGAGTAAAATCAAACGATTTGGATCTTATTCCGTGGCACCGACAATGCACAAGATACACTTTATTATGCAGAATATAAAAATTATGGTTTAGGAACTGGAGTAAAGAATCGAGTTAAATGGCCAAGGTACCATGTTCTTACTCATCCTAAACAGGCTTTAAACTTCACGATTACGTATTTGATTTCTGGATATTATTAGTTACCATCAACCGAGGTACCTTTCACTCCTTACTTTGAATTTATAAATGCTACTTTTATGTGTTAGAACAAGATTTGTTCTGATCAATATTCTTAGTTTTGATGATAATAATGTATATGAATTTTGTTTGAGATAATGTGGTACTCTAATTCTATGCAATTTCCATTTAAGGAAATATACAAAGAGTATGCACAAAATCAGCGCAAGAAGCACTGACTCACAAGGTTCAAGTATGCAACATCAGAACATGCTCTCGCAAGACATCAGAAGATGGTCAAGCAGAATCAGAACATGGCCTCTTGAAGCATCAGAAGAACATGAGATCAGAAGCAGAAGCACTGAAGTTCTCATGGTTTCACGCTAGAAGCACTTCAAGGTCAGAAGACAAGAAGATGCTCTGCACCAAGCTGTTTGACTATGATGATATTCAAACGTTGTTCACACAAACCTCATATCAGAAGCAAGTACAAGATGGCAGGCTACGCTGACTGACAAAAGGAACGTTAGAAGCTACTAAAGGCAACGTCAGTAGACACAGCAAAAGCAAGGCTTGAGGTAGTTGACAAAAGAGTGAAACATTAAATGCAATGCTGTACGGATTACGCAACGCATTAAATGCTCCCCAACGGTCATCTTCTCAAACGCCTATAAATAGAAGTTCTGATGAGAAGCTGAATACAACACTTTGCGCAAACATACAGAAACGCTGTCAAATTCAAAAAGCTCTCAAACTTCATCGTCAACCTCATTTCATTACTGTTGTAATATCTTAGTGAGATTAAGCTTAAACTTAAGAGAAAAATCACAGTTGTGATAATAGCTTATTAAGAAGCATTGTAACTCTTATAAGAATTCGTTTACATTCATTTGTAAGAACTAGAGGAGATCAAGTTGTGATCGGATTCTCTAGACAGTCTTAGAGGGTATCTAAGCATTGTGTTCCTAGAGTGATCAGGTTGTGATCAGAATACTCTAGAAGACTTAGAGGTTATCTAAGTGGAAAACCATTGTAATCTTATGTGATTAGTGGATTAAATCCTCAGGTGAGGTAAATCACTCCAAGGGGGTGGACTGGAGTAGTTTAGTTAGCAACAAACCAGGATAAAAATCATTGTGCAAATTGTTTTTATCTTAAAAGTCTTTAAGCTACACTTATCCAAACCCCCACTTTCTAAGTGTTTTTCTATCCTTCATTATGTACATGATATCATATCGTTTGTGTGGCCTATCATTCCACATTTACTCTCTCCTATTAAGAATGATACATACAAAAAATATTGTTATAAGAGCAATGCATTGAAAGTCTTAAAGGTATAACTTTTATTGATTCTATTATATATATTCTTTATAATTTTAGTATAAACATTTTTTTATTAAATAAAAAATATACAAAATATGCTATGTTAAAATTGAACTATTTAAATACAAAAATATTATAATCACTCAGGGTGGTCCACTTAAAAAGTTCATAAGAGTAATCTTTTTCTTACTAAATCACATAAAAAGTTGGTTTGCTCAAATAATTAAAACTCTTTAATATGATATTCTTATGAATTAATTTATGGGTCATGCTAACGTGTGTCCCGGGACATTGGTTAAGCATCCCAAATAAAGAAAATATCTTAGATTCAATGCATTCAATATACACAATATTTATGTTTTCGATGCATTGAATACAAATATTTTAGGTAAAAACATATCTTTTTATTTTATTAAACAATGCTCAATTTACCATTTTAATCTCTTAACCAGTGCCCCGGGGACACTCGTTAGCATTACCCTTAATTTATTTAGTATGTCAGTCTCTATTTTTAGAATTAAAGATACTTTTAATAAAATATTTAATTTGTTGAAAATAAGAAAAAAAAATAAGTCTTAAATAAATGTGTAATTTTGGTGAAAACTTATAAACTATTTTTTTTTTTGTTATTTTCCTATTAATTTTATTTTTTAGTGTGGCTTTTCATTAAGAGCCAAAATTTTATTTCCTATTTTTAAATGTTTATTTCATGAGAAATCCTAATTATTACATTAGCACAGCTGTTGCAAAGTATCTCTAACTCAATATTGAAATGCTACATTTTTTTACATTATATTACATCTTTCGTGTGAGCTATCGTTCCACATTTACTCTCACCTATGAAGAATGATACATACAAAAAAAAAATATTGTTACAAGAGCAATGCATTGTAGAGCATTTTTACAAAGTAAAACAATAATGGCTTCCATTCACACTTATATTTGTAATCACCATACTTGTACATTTTACCTCTACATGTTATGTTACTGATGTCTCTAGTCTCCGTAACTCAATTTAAAAATGCTACTTTTATGTACATAATATCATATCGTTTGTGTAACCTATTATTCCATATTTACTCTCCCCTATTAAGAACGATACATACAAAAAATATTGTTATAAGAGCCAAATTAATTTATTTAGTAGGATGATCTCTATTTTTAGAATTAAAGATACTTTTAATAAAATATTTAATTGGTTAAAAATAGGAAGACATAATAAATCTTAAATAAATGTGTAATTTTGTTCAAAACTTATAAACTATTTTTTTTAGTTATTTTCCTATTAAATTAATTTTTTAGTGTGGATTTTCATTAAGAGCCAAATTTTTATTTCCTATTTTTTAAATGTTTATTTCATGAGAAATCCTAATTATTACATTAGTAGAGTTGTTGCAAAGTTTCCGAACCTCAATTTAGAATTGTTACTTTTATGTACATTGTAACACCCCATACATACATTGCTTAGGAAATAAGTATATGGCATTATAATGGTACTCGAAAATCATAAACATAAGCAGCAGAATAGATAATGTATAAGTACAAGTACAAAAGTCCAAACTGTCATGGCCAAATACATGAATTCCCAACAAGTACTAATACATATCCATAATATAAAAGATGATAGTACAAAAGGTTATGAACTTCAAGAGAGCATATCGCCAAGAAACACCATCACGAAGCTAAGCCATCTTACCCTTTCCACGATCCTGCTTCGAACCACCTGTAAAAAGAATAATTGGAATGGGGTGAGATTACTAAATCTCAGTGAGTCTCCCTATCCAACGAGTTCACTCAGTCCTATAGGGAACATGCAATCAGACGGATACACCGAGAATCTGGGTTATTCTCACGGCCAGACACAAGAACAAACAAGGAACACCACGATTGGAAGCCCCATGACTATCCAATGAGGTAACAACAGCAAGCACATAGCCAAAACCACTATATGCAAACCCGTACCCATGTACGAGGAATCCAAGAGTAAGTTATAGCCCGCTCATTAGGCTACGCAATCCACACCCTCGGTGAGTTACACCCGTACATCGCATCAAGAGACTTGCACATGCACACCGCAAGACAAATTGGATTCACTTCCTAAATGGATTCCATCCGAGCCGCGACATTGCCTAAGTGGCGTCCGACCCCATCATTGTCTATACACCGATGTGTTAACGGCTAGTGTAAATACGCCATCTTGACAATATGAGCCCATCGGGCGAAAGCCTAGTGATCTTACCTACGTGGCATCACTAAAGGTGGATTGAAAGTAATGTTGCCTACATGGCATTGCTTTTCCACCATACCAAGCACGCATATGTGTTAATGGCTAGTGGAGAAACGCCCTACAAGACCTCCACATGCACATCACAATGATAGCTCAGGTGTGTAGAACATACCGAGAACGCCAATATGTTAATGGCTAGTGGAGAAATGCCCTTAAAGACCTCCACATGCACATTGCAACGGTATTAAGTGTTCTATGCGATTTACCCTCTAATAGCCTTTCGGTTCCCGATTCGGAACGAAACTGCACTCATTAGGGAAGATATACAAATTCTGCATCAGACTAGTTTGCTACAACGAACTTCTGCTTGCTACAGCAAACCCAAACAGAATCCAAACCTTCTTCAACACTAGTAAGTTAGCTACAGTGAACTTCCAGCGAAGCTCCGATTCGCTACAACGAATGGTAGCAAGCTCCAGCGAATAAATCAAGTCAACTCCCAGACCTTTTCGCTACACAGTTTGCTACAGCGAACCAAAGTTCGCTGCTGCAAACTCTGCTGCACTCAGAAAAATCATAAACGCATTTGGGGTCCCCAAGCCCCAAATTTCCACATGCATCCATTGGTGATCAAATAACCACTTATGGTAAACATACATATACCAACTACTACTAAAATAGAGAGTTAAGCATGCATTTGTAAGGATCATTGAAGCATTTACTCTGAAAACCCTTAACCCCAAAATAGCATAAACCCTTAAAATACCCCAAGGTCTCTATCTATGAGACTCACTTTGAAGAAGATCAGTAGGAGCTGCGAAAATTAGAAGTAGATGTTGAAGATTGCTGAATCAATGGTGCATGCAAGGTTGATGATAAAGTTGTGTTATGGGTCTCCCTCTCCTTCCTCTTGCTTTTCACGTTTTCTTCCTCTCCCCCTCTCAAACTCTGTTTTTGGTTTGCAACTTAGTCAAAAACAACACATGCCAAACAAGGTCTTCATTCTAATTTAATTGAGTAAAGTCTATAATACCCTCTCACATATATTTAGTTTATTTCTCCATTTCACTAAATACATGTTTGGCATAACATAAATCTAAAAGTACTCTACTAACTAAAACAAATAGTAGACTCTTAGGAAATATTAATATCGGGTATTACATTCTCCCCCCTTAAATTAGAATTCGTCCTCGAATTCGAAAACTTACCAAAACTGGTGAGGATACAACTCCCGCATCTCTTATTCGAGCTCCCAAGTAGCTTCATCAGGACGCGACTCTTCCCACAACACCTTGACAAGAGGTATCTCCTTGCTTCTCAAAGACTTACTAGCATATTCCAGGATGCGACACGGTTGTGGTTGGAACGAAAGGTCTGGCTCTACTTCAATCGTATCTGGAAGATTGGATGAAATGAATCCGGCACAAACTTTCGCAACTGAGACACGTGGAATACATCATGCAGCCTTGATAGTGAAGGAGGCAACGCTAACTGGTATTCGACTTCACCTATCTGTCTCATGATTTGATAAGGTCCTATGTATCTCGGGCTAAGCTTGCGCGTTTTGAACGGTCCTTTCAACCTCAACCTCGGAGTCACCTTCAAGAATACATGATCTCCTACGTCAAATTCCAAAGGTCTTCTCCGCTTATCCGCATAACTCTTATGTCGATCTTGAGCTTGTTTAATATTGTCTCGGATCATCTTAACCTTCTTTGTTATTTCTTGAATTATCTCCGGTCCAAGAATTCCCTTCTCACCAACTTCAGACCAACATAAAGGTGATCGACATTTCCTACCGTACAAGGCTTCATACAGTGCCATCCTAATACTCACATGATAATTGTTGTTATACGCGAATTCTATCAAAGGTAAGTTATCTTTCCAACTATCACCACTTTCCAAAACACACGCCATCGACATGTCCTCGATGGTTTGGATAGTCCTCTCCATTTGTTCGTCCGTCTGAGGGTGATTAGAAGTGCTCAAGTTAAGATCCGTACCCATCTCTTGATGAAAGGATTTCCAAAATCGGGAAGTGAAATTTGGGTCTCTATTCGACACAATGGTAGAAGGTACACCGTGCAACCTTACAATTTCTGCCACAAAAATCCTCGCAAGATGAGTAACCTTGTGAGTAGTCTTAACCAACAAGAAATGCACGGACTTAGTCAAACTGTCCACTATCACCCATATCGAGTCATGCCCACCCAAGACTCGTGGTAGTCCCACAATGAAGTCCATGGATATACTGCCCCACTTCCAAACAGGAATATCCAATGGTTGCAGCATACCACCGGGCCTTTGGTGTTCTATTTTCACTTGTTGACAAATCACGCACTGCTCTACGTAACTGGCTACATCTTTCTTCATGCGGGGCCACCAAAAACTCCCTTTCAAGTCCTGATACATTTTGGTCGATCCAGGATGAATAGTAAATTTGATCTTGTGGGCCTCGTCCAGAATTAATCTCCTTAATCCCGCATCATTGGGCACACACATCCTTTGTCCAAAAAGAATGAGTCTGTCAGATGTACGAATGAAATCCGAAAGGTTTGCCTTAGCTTGCAATTCTACATCATTCCACTGTGCTATACGGATTCTCTCTCGCAACTCACTTTCAATGCACAAGTTGCTAATCAAAACACCTGTTGGTGCCCATTCAAACTACAAATTCAGATTTATGAACCTTTCCATAAGATCAAACTCCAACATCATCAGTTCTGCAACTTTAATCTCTTTTCTACTCAAGGCATCCGCTACCTTATTAGCTTTACCCGGATGATACTTCAAATTAAAGTCAAAATCCTTCAAGTACTCCATCCATCTCCTCTGACGCATGTTAAGTTCTTTCTAATCAAAGAGGTACTTCAAACTCTTATGATCATTGAACATCTCAAAGTGAACTCCATACAAATAATGTCGCCACACCTTGAGTGTGAACACTATTGCAGCAAGTTCAAGGTCATGAGTAGGATAATTCTCTTCATGAGACCTCAATTGTCGAGATGCATAAGCTACAACCTGCTCATCTTGCATCAACACTCCACCTAAAACTTTCTTAGAAGCATCGCAGAACACTTCGTAAGATCGGTTTGGATCTGGAATCACTAACACTGGGGCTGTAGTTAGTTTCAACTTGAGTTTCTGAAAACTCTTCTCACATTCTGAATTCCAACTAAACGAAACCTCTTTCCTGGTAAGCCTGTTCAGAGGAGTGCTAATTTGGAAAAGCCCATAATGAACCTCCGATAGTAACCTGCCAAGCCTAGGAAACTACGGACTTCAGTCACATTCTTGGGTCGTTCCCAATTTATCACTGTCTCTATCTTCAAAGGATCTACAGCTACACCGCCACCGGATATAACATGTCCAAGGAACTTGACTTCAGACATCCAGAACTCACACTTACTAAACTTTGCAAACAATTTCTTCTCTCGTAGAACTGATAACACAATCCTCAAATGTTCCGTGTGCTCTTCGAGAGTCCGAGAGTAGATCAAGATGTCATCTATGAATATTACCAAGAAATTATCCAAATACGGTTGAAACACTCGATTCATGTAATCCATAAAGACAGCAGGAGAATTGGTTACCCCGAATGGCATAACCAAGAACTCGTAATGACCGTATCTCGTCCTAAAAGCAGTCTTCGATACGTCCGAACTCTTAACCTGAATCTAATGATATTCCGACCTGAGATCAATCTTCGAGAACACACAGTCTCCTTTCAATTGATCCAGGAGGTCATCAATCCGCGGTAGAGGGTATTTGTTCTTTATGGTTACCTTGTTCAATTGACAATAGTCGATACACAATCGCATACTACCGTCCATCTTATTTACCAACAAAACTGGGGCTCCCCATGGAGAAACACTAGGACGAATGAAGTGTTTCGCCAATAACTCTTCCAGCTGACTCTTCAACTCCCTTAACTCTGCAGGAGACATCCGATAAGGGGAGATCGAAACTGGAGCGGTACCCGGAATAAGATCAATAGAAAATTCAACTTCTCTTTCTGGTGAAAGAGAAGTGACATCCTCCGGAAAGACATCGGGAAATTCACACACAACCGGAAACTCCACCATACTATTCTTGTCCGTGGAATCCGAGGTAAGAACCAAAAGAAACGAATTCTCTTGAGTAAACAAATAATTGACCATGTTAACCATACCTTAAAGTAGTTGTCCAATGGCCTCAATTGGAGTAGTTTCCTCAGCAAGAATAAAGATAGCCTTCTCTTTACAACCGATGTACACCGAGTTAGCTGACAACCAATCTATACCCAATACTACATCGATCTTCTTAAGCGGTAGACAAATGAGGTCAATCAAGAATCTACGACCATTGAAAGTAACATAACACTCCCTACAAATTTCCTGAGCTTCTACTACATCGTCAGTAGTCGACGAGATAATCATAGGATTAGGAAGAAGACTCGTCTCAAAAATAAGCCTCCGCACATAATGATAAGAAACGAAAGAATGTGTTGCTCCACAATCAACTAACACAAACAAGGGCTGATTATTAACATAACACGTACCAGCAACAAGATTGGTGTTTCCTTGAGCCTTCCTAGCGTCCAAGGTGTAAACACGCCCTCTAGTCTTCTCGGGAACATTCGGGGCAGTACAATCCCTCGCGTAATGCCCTGGCTGGTCACAACGGTAACATCTCCCAGAGTCTGGCTTGCAATTCCCAAAGTGATTTCCTTTGCATCTAACACACCGAGGAGGCTGAGTAGAGCGATCACTGTAAACTTATTTCTTCATAGCCGGAGAATTGCAGGGTTTCAACTGCTGTCCCGATCTTCCTTGGTCCTTTCGAACCGGCTTATTCTGCTCTCTTTCCTCTTGAACCATCTTCACTGTGTTTTCAGCAACATGCATTGCCTCAAACACTCAGCATAAATGGTAAATTCCCTTTGAGACACACTGTGCATAATATCAGCATTCAGCCCCATAAGAAACTGGTCGATTTTCCACAACTCATCTGGAGCATAGGCAGCTTGTCTGGAATAGGCAGCCATGTCTTCAAATTTCTCAGCATACTCAGACATCGACATGTTTCCTTGCTTGAAAGATTGAAACTCTCGCTCTTTCAAGGCACATACACTGTTGGGATAGTACTTCTCCAAGAACTCCGTCTTAAAGTGTTGTCAATCCTTTGGAATCCCTTGGTTAGTGAAATACGTAGATTCCGTATTCCACCATCTACCTTCCAGTCCCTTCATCTTTTGAGCCGCAAAGAATACCGTCTCCTCCTCAGTACACTGGATGGCCTGAAATATCATCTCCATGCCATACAACCAATCATGAGCAACCACAGGATCCAAGCCACCCAAGAAATCAGGAGGATCCATCCGAAAGAAGGCACGAAAGTCAGGCCCTGCTGCAGCCTGAGGAGTTGGAGCAGGAGCGGTTGGTTGTTGTCCTTGCATCATCATTTGATTCTGTTGTTGCATCTGTTGCACTATCTATTCCTAAGGCACGCCGACATTCCCAGTTTCATGCTCAGTCTCCACATTCCTTGTTCTGGACCTTCTGGGACCTCTGTGTCGATCAACCATCTTCCTGTTTGTCCTACACACAGAATCAAGTTGATCAGGCTTAATGCCATAAGTAAGACATAAGGAATCATGCTGACACTACACATATGAGGCAGAATTATGCTGACTTATGATGTTTCGTGGCAAAGCCAAGAATTGACCTGCTCTGGTACCAACTATAACACCCCATACATACATTGCCTAGGATACACGCATATGGCATTTTATGGTACTCGAAAATCATAAACATAAGCAGCGGAATAGATAATGTATAAGTACAAGTACAAAAGCCCAAACTGTCATGGCCAAATACATGAGTTTCCAACAAGTACTAATACATATCCATGATACGAAATATGATAGTACAAAAGGTTATGAACTACAAGAGAGCATATCGCCAAGAAACACCATCACGAAGCTAAGCCATCTTACCCTTTCCACGATCCTACCTTAAACCACCTGTAAAAAGAATAATTAGAATGGGGTGAGATTACTAAATCTCAGTGAGTCTCCCTATCATACGGGTTCACTCAGTCCTACAAGGAACATACAATCAGTCGGATTCACCGAGAATCCGGGTTATTCTCACGGCCAGGCACAAGTACAAACAAGGAACACCACGATTGGAAACCCCGTGACTATCCAATTAGGTAACAACAGCAAGAACATAGCCAAAATCACCATATGCAAACCCATACCCATGTATGAGGAATCCAAGATTAAGTTACAGCCCGCTCATTAGGCTGCACAATCCACACCCTCGATGAGTTACACCCGTACATCGCATCAAGAGACTTGCACATGCACACCGCAAAACAAATCGGATTCACTTCCTAGATGGATTCCATCCGAGGCGAGTTACATCCGCGACAATGCCTAAGTGGCGTTCGACCCCATCATTGTCTATACGCCGATGTGTTAACGGCTAGTGCAAATACGCCATCTTGACAATACGAGCCCACCAGACGAAAGCCTAGTGATCTTGCCTATGTGGCATCACTAGAGGTGGATCGAAAGTAATGTTGCCTACATGGCATTACTTTTCCACCATACCAAGCATGCAGATGTGTTAACGGCTAGTGGAGAAATGCCCTACAAGACCTCTGCATGCACATCACAATGCTAGCTCAGGTGAGTAGAACATATCGAGAACGCCAATATGTTAATGGCTAGTGGAGAAACGCCCGTAAAGACTTCCACATGCACATTGCAACGGTATTAGGTGTTCTATGTGATTTACCCTTTAATAGCCTAGGCCCACTCCGATTCATGCATACCACAACACAATCAGGCCACACAGGCAAAGTATCTCCGAACGTTCAACCAGAACAAACGATAATAACAATGACCACATCATAAAATAATCCACAATTGCATTTCTCAAGCATGCATGCATACAAGTAAGATGGTGATCATATCACGGTCTTATACATTCAAAGTACGTGCCAACATGTCATACATGTCGTAAGAGGCTTTCGGTTCCCGATTCGCAATGAAACTGCACACATTAGTGAAGAAATACAAATTTTGCATCAGACTAGTTCGCTACAACGAACTTCTGTTTGCTACAGCAAACCTAAACAGAAGCCAAACCTTCTTCAACACAGGTAAGTTTGCTACAACGAACTTCCAGCGAAGCCCCGATTCGCTACATTGAATGGTAGCGAGCTCCGGTAAATAAATCAAGTCAACTCCCAGACTTATTTGCTACACAGTTTGCTACAGTGAACCATTCGCTACAGCGAACCAAAGTTCCCTGCAGCAAACTCTGCTGCACCCAGAAAAATCAGAAACGCATTTGGGGTCCCCAAGCCCCAAATTTCCACATGCATCCATTGATGATCAAATAACCACTTATGGTAAACATACATATACCAACTACTACTAAAATAGAGAGTTAAACATGCATTTGTAAGGATCATTGAAGCATTTACTCTCAAAACCCTTAACCCCAAAATATCATAAACACTTAAAATACCCCAAGGTCTCTATCTATGAGACTCACCTTGAAGAAGAGCAGTAGGTGTTGCGAAAATCAGAAATAGATGATGAAGATTGCTTAATCAATGGTGCATGCAAGGTTGATGATGATGTTGTGATACGGGTCTCCCTCTCCTTCCTCTTGCTTTTCACATTTTCTTCTTCTCCCCCTATCAAATTCTGCTTTTAGTTTCCAACTTAGTAAAAAACAACACATGCCAAACAAGGTCTTCATTCTAATTTAATTGAGTAAATTCAATAATACCCCTCTCACATTTATTTAGTTTATTTCTCCATTTCACTAAATATATGTTTGGCAAAACATAACTCTAAAAGTCCTCTACTAACTAAATAAGTAGTAGACTCTTAGGAAATATTAATACCGGGTATTACATACTCCCTCCGTCTCATAATAAGTGTCCCATTTGCAGTTTTTCCTTGTCTCAAATTAATTGTCCATTTACAATTCCAATGCATCAATCATTATTATTTTTCCACTATTATACCCCTATTTATTAACTTTCACATTATTCAACTACTATTAATAGGGGTATTCTAGTAAATGACATTAACTTTTTTACTAAAACCTATACATCCAATCATTTTCTTAAAAACCGCGCATTACTCAAATGGGACACTTATTATGAGACGGAGGGAGTACATGATATCACATCAGTTGTATGACCTACGATTCGACAATTACTCTCACCTATTAAGAATGATACACATAAAAAAAATATTGTTATAAGAGCAATGCACTGAAAAACATTTTACAAATTAAAACAACAATGACTTCCATTCACACTCACATTGTGATCACCATCAAGTTTGTCAGAATCTAGTTTTTACCATGACTCATTTTGCCTAGGTAAAATTGAAATGTAAAATCGAAAGGTGAAATCATAGAGTTTATCTCATGTTAAAATAATATTAAATTTATATACACAACACACACACACAAAGACTCGTCCGCGCACACACACTCATGTTAAAATAATATAAAATTTATATACACATGTGCACTCACGCGCACACGCACATGTTTATATATATATATATATATATATATATATATATATATATATATATATATATATATATATATATATATATATAGTATGTCGCCATGATAAAGTGCTATATTTTTATTCTTGTATCAAACTACATAAATTTCCTCCAAATTATAAAAAGTATCATCCAAGTAATTATTCCAAAAAATAGAGTTTCATATGTTTTTCAAGTTCAAAAAAAAAAAAACAAGTGTTTACATCTTCATCTTCAACTTAATCAAAAGTTTAATTTTCTATAACATCATCTTCGTTAGTATATTCATGTTCAACTTGATTAAATTCATCTCTAGATGAGAAAATTTCTTCAATAATATTACTAATATATGAATGTAAATAAAATTATAAAGCGTGAAAGATGTTTTCCTGGGGAAAAATATAAAATATGTTTTTTTTAAATTTGACATAAAAAAGTAAAATCGGGCCAAAGAGAAACCAAACGATATGGATCTTATTCCATACCTTCCCTTGATTCAAATTTATCTAGGAAGAACCTGGCAGTAATACTCCAGAACCATCTCCATGGAACGTCACTTAAGTGAGGTGGTAGATGCTGAAGGATGACTGAAGTGGGGTGGCACCGATTATGCACAAGATACTCTTTATTATGTAGAATGTAAAAATTATGACTTAAGAGCTGGAGTAAAGAATCGAGTTAAATGGTCAGGGTACCATGTTTTTACTCATCCTAAACAGGCTTTAAACTTCACGATTACGTATTTGATTTCTGAATATTATTAGTTACCATCAACCGAGGTACCTTTCACTCCTTACTTTGAATTTAGAAATGCTACTTTACATACAAAAAATATTGTTATAAGAGCAATGCATTGAAAGTCTTAAAGGTATAACTTTTATTGATTCTATTTTATATATATTTTTTAAATTTAAGTATAAACATTTTTTTATTGAATAAAAAATTTACAAAATATGCTATTCTATAATTGAACTACTTAAATACAAAAATATTATAATTACTCAGGATGGTCCACTTAAAAGGTTCATAAGAGTAATCTTTTTCTTACTAAATCGCATAAAAAGTTGGTTTGCTCAAATAATTAAAACTCTTTAACATGATATTCTTATGAATTAATTTATTTAGTATGTCGGTCTTTATTTTTAGAATTAAAAATACTTTTAATAAAATATTTAAAGATACTTTTAATAAAATATTTAATTTGTTGAATTAAAGATACTTTTAATAAAATATTTAATAACATTATTAAAGTCTTAAATAAATTTGTAATTTTGGTGAAAACTTATAAACTATTTTTTAAAGTTATTTTCCTATTAAATTTATTTTTTAGTGTGACTTTTCATTAAGAGCCAAATTTTCATTTTCAATTTTTTAAATGTTTATTTAATGAGAAATCCTAATTATTACATTAGCAGAGATGTTACAAAGTCTCCATAACTCAATTTAAAAATGTTACATTTTTGTACCTTATATCACATCTTCTGTGTGAGCTATGATTCCACGTTTAGTCTCACCTATAAAGAATGATACATACAAAAAAAAATATTGTTACAAGAGCATCTTATCATGAAGAACATTTTTACAAATTAAAACAATACTGGATTCCATTCACACTTACATTTGTGATCACCATACTTGTACACTTTACCTCTACATGTTATGTTACTGATGCCACTTGTCTCTGTAACCCAATTTAAAAATGCTACTTTTATGTACATGATATCATATCGTTTGTGTGACCTATGATTTCGCATTTACTCTCTCCTATTAAGAATGATACATACAAAAAATATTGTTATAAGAGCCAAATTAATTTATTTAGTATGTCGGTCTCTATTTTTAAAATTAAAAATACTTTTAATAAAATAATTAATTGGTTGAAAATAACAAGACAAAATAAGTCTTAAATAAATGTGTAATTTTGGTCAAAACTTATAAACCATTTTTTTTAGTTATTTTCCAATTAAATTAATTTTTAAGTGTGGATTTTCATTAAGAGCCAAACTTTCATTTCCTATTTTTTAATGTTTATTTCATGAGAAATCCTAATTATTACATTAGCAAGTTGTTGCAAAGTCTCCAAACCTCAATTTAGAAATGCTACTTTTATGTACATGATATCACATTGTATGACCTATGATTCGACACTTACTCTCTCACCTATTAAGAATGATACACATAAAAAATATCGTTATAAGAGCAATGCACTGAAAAACATTTTACAAATTAAAACAACAATGACTTCCATTCACACTCACATTATGATCACCATCAAGGTTACAAGAATCTAGTTTTTACCTTGACTCATTTTGCCTAGGTAAAATCGAAATGTAAAATTGAAATGTAAAATCAAAGCGTAAAATCATAGAGTTTATCTTATGTTAAAATAATATTAAATTTATATAAACGACACACACACAAACACGCGTTCGCACTCACATACACATGTTTAAATAATATAAAATTTATATACGCATGTGCACTCACGCACGCACATGTTTATATATATATATATATATATATATATATATATATATATATATATATATATATATATAATGTAAATACATTAGTGATTTAGAATTGTAATTTAACTATAAAGCAAAAATATAGTATGTCGCCATGATAAAGTGTTATATTTTTATTCTTATATCAAACTACATAAATTACCTCCGATTCATAAAAAATAACGTAAGTAACTATTCCAAAAAATAAGAGTTTCATATGTTTTTCAAGTTCACAAAAGCAAGTGTTTACATCTTCATCTTCAACTTAATCAAAAGTTCAATTTTTTACAACACCATCTTTGTTAGTATATTCATGTTCAATTTGATTAAATTCATCTCTAGATGAGAAAATTTCTTCAATAATATTACTAATATATTAATGTAAATAAAATTAAAAAGCGTGGAAGAAGTTTTCATTGGGCAAAATATAAACTATGCTTTTTAAAATTTGACCAAAAAAAGGTAAAATCGGGCCAAAGAGTAAAATCAAACGATTTTAATCTTATTCCATACCTTCACTTGATTCAGGTTTATCTAGGAAGAACCTGGCAGGCATACTCCACAACCATCTTCATGGAATGTCACTTAAGTGAGGTGGTAGATGCTAAAGGATGACTGAAGTGGGGTGGCACCAACTATGCATAAGATACACTTTATTATGCTGAATATAAAAATTATGGCTTAGGAGCTGGAGTAAAGAATCGAGTTAAATGGTCAGGGTACCATGTTCTTACTCATTCTAATGGTTACCATCAACCGGGGTACCTTTCACTCCTTACTTTGGAGGTGGAAATGAGAAGCTGTTGTAGAAAAATATATCTATGTAGTTTTTCTTTTCATTAGGTTCTAATTGATCATTTATAGTTTAAGTGTTAGACTTTGAAGGTGTATTAATTACACATCACATTACTAGTTGGTTACATATGAATGGTAGTTAAATACGGTCTCTTGATCATTCCACCACTTAAGGTTTGTCTGTCTGGATCATGCTATTGTTTGAACAAATATTGAATCAGTTGTTGCCGATGTGCTTGGCCACATACCAAACCAGCATACTTAGTGATTTTAGGCATATTGCTTCAAACTATCAAAAGTATTCAACCTTTGCAGCTGGAATATGACTCATTGGCATTTAGCACCAGAAATTCAAAAACTTCGTGTTCAACCATCTACGATGCTGTAGTCGAGATACTGCAATATCTAAAAGGATCTGTACCTTTCAAAGATTCTTCCACTGCAAGTGAAATAGGGTTCCTTGGACAAGGCTTTATTCTAATAATTTCAAATTTATCCTGGCAATCGCCTTTTACACAGAAAACTCTACTTGGGAAATGACAAACTATACAAACACCAGAGCCACTGTTGGTTTTGTTGCATCATGTTATTTTCAATGCATGAACCCCTTAAATTAAAATTCGATAAAAATCATTTGTAATCAATCTGGTAATTAAATGTCTTTAATAGTTCACATTGTATGAATCCCTTTTACCACTAAAATAATACAAAAGTTAAAAAATAAATTTTATTTTTTGTTTAAAATTATATAAATAAAAACTTATAAATAAAAACTTATAAATACCATAATTAAAGGATAGAAAAACACTTAGAAAGGGGGGTTTGAATAAGTGTAACTTTAAAAACTCTTAAGATAAAAACAATTGCACAATGATTTTTCTCCTGGTTCGTTGTTAACGAAACTACTCCAGTCCACCCCCTTAGAGTGATTTACCTCACCTGAGGATTTAATCCACTAATCAATCTTGATTACAATGGTTTTCCACTTAGATACCCTCTAAGTCTTCTAGAGTATTCTGATCACAACTTGATCACTCTAGGAAATCAATGCTTAGATACCCTCTAAGACTTCTAGAGAATCCGATCACAACTTGATCTTCTCTAGTTCATTTACAAATGAATGTAAACAAATTCTTACAAGAGTATTACAATGCTTCTTAATAAGCTATAATCACAACTGTGATATTTCTCTTAAGTTCTAAGCTTAATCTCACTAAGATATTACAACAGTAATGAAGTGAGGTTGAAGATTAAGTTTGAGAGCTTTTGAATTTGACAGCGTTTCTGTATATTGCGCAAGAGTGTTGTATTCAGCTTCTCATCAGAACTTTTATTTATAGGCGTTTTGAGAAGATGACCGTTGGGAGCATTTAATGCATTGCGTGATCCGTACAACATTGCATTTAATGTTTCACTCTTTTGTCAACTACCTCGAGCCTTGCTTTTCCGGCTGCAACTGACTTTGCCTTTAATAGCTTCTAACATTCCTTTTGTCAATCAGCGTAGCCTACCATCTTGTACTTGCTTCTGATCTGATCTTTGTAGATACAACGTTTGAATTAATCAGAGTCAAACAGCTTGGTGCAGAGCATCTTCTTGTCTTCTGACTTTGAAGTGCTTCTAGCGTGATACCATAAGAACTTCAGTGCTTCTGATCTCGAGTTCTTCTGATGCTTCAATAGACCATGTTCTGATTCTGCTTGACCATCTTCTGATGTCTTGCGAGAGCATGTTCTGATGTTGCATACTGAACCTTCTGAGTCAGTGCTTCTTAGCGCTGAATTGTGCATACTCATCATATATTTCCTAAAATGGAAAATGCATAGAATTAGAGTACCACATTGTCTTATACAAAATTCATATACATTGTTATCATCAAAACTAAGAATATTGATCAGAACAAATCTTGTTCTAACAATCTCCCCCTTTTTGATGATGACAAAAACATATATAATTGATATGAATTTGCAATCAGAATATCAGATGACCAAAGACAATTACACAGTTATAGCATAAGCATATAAACATAGTGTGTGAATATGTCTCCCCCTGAGATTAACAATCTCCCCCTGAAATAAATACTGGAAGAATTTATAAATAAAAGACTTCCCTGAGTATTTTCCATTTCAGTCGAGAGGTTCACATTTGCCTAGAACTTCAGAACATTCAGAGCTTCTGCTTCTTGCTTCCATAGGACAGCTACAGAGCTTTGAATTTCTTCTTGAATCATTGCATGCTTGAATGTATCAAAACATTCTTGAATGTACTAGAGCATCATAAGAGCATCTTTACATCCTGAAATGTTTCAGAACAAACTATACGACAAAAGTCAGAGCATGAATGAGTCAGAACATTCTATTAAGAAGGAACATGTATCAGAGCAAAAACTCTGGTAAGTTTTTAAACAGAATGTGTATCAGAACATATAAGGGATAAGAATGTGTTAGGGCATATTCTGCCACGAGAATATCAGAACATTCTTCCTTCTTGCTTCTGATCTTGAAGCTTCACAGCACTAAGCTTGCTTCAATTCCAAGAACATGCTTCTTTATAGAATTGCATTTCCCCATGTATTTGCTTCTCATGTTGAGCTTTTTCAGAATATCTTCAATCCTGCAAAAATCTCAAAGACATAGAACTTGCAAATATTGTTAGGAATGTTGAGACTTACTCCCAGCAACTGATATAATAAATCAAATGAATTATCACGTTTTCTCCCCCTTTTTGTCATAACATCAAAAAGCATTTAAAAGATTCAGATGAAAAACAAACAATATGAGAGAAGATAATGTTTCATTGATTCATCAAAACAATATAAGAAGATACAAAAAGAGAGAAGCAGATGCAAGAAACAGATGCAAGAAACAAGAAACAAGAAACAACTAAGACCAAAGGACTACGACTAGCCTAGCTTAGAAACTATCTTGGCCAGAAGGTCTTGAATCTCAGAAGTGCTTTCAGTCTGCTTCTTCAGGAAGGTTCTGAATTCCTCATGCGTTTCCTCATGCTTATCCAAACGAGAAGCAAGATCAGCTTGATTTTGTTGAAGAGCCTTCATAGCGTTCACAAGAACAGAAGGTCCAGCAGAAGAAGCTTCACAGCTATCGTTCAAAGGAACAACATGCTCAACAGCAGCATCTATCATGAGAACATCATCTTGATTTTCTTGAACAGGAAGTTTCTCAGCAGGATGATTCTCAGCACTTTGCTTCTCAGCATCAGTTTGTGACATAAAAGCATCTTCAGCATATTCTGGAGCAGGAAGATCAGAATCTTCATTCTCAAGAGCCTGAAGAATAGCAGCCAGATTCCTTGGAGGAGTGGGAGCAGCAACTTCTGATGGATATTCAACCTTAGGAATAACCATGTTTGGTGCCTTCTCAGAAGGATTCTCCCTCAGCCAATTGAATAGCTACTGAAAGTCTCCAATCAGAACGGAATATGGGGGCTTCCACACGACCATGGCAAGACAAGGTGATTGGTCAGACACATCTTCTGCAAGCTCATCAAGAAAATCTTTTTCTTCAAGACAATACCTGCCCTTGAGATGACTGACCCAGAATTCTTCATAGGATCTTAGAAATCCAAGATGACCTGGAGCTTCTGCTACACACGCCTTCTGAAGCTTCAGAAACTCAGAGTTCATCTTTCTTATGAAAATCCTCCAGAGATTTCTCAATTCAACATCATCCATCCTGGCATGATGTGTTGCCTTCAATTTCTCTAAACCTGTCTCCATTTTCATATTTAATAATTCAAAACGTACACCAACAGAAAATTCCCGGCGGGATTTGAGTCTGGTGACAGCAGAATCTGGGTTCAGAAAGAAGTAGGGTTGAGGTTCTCTATTAAGAGAGAGATGAGATTCTACTTCTTCTGACTCAGCGTCTAACACCACAAGCTCAGGTTCAGGACGGGGTTTAGGAGTGAAATTGCAGTCACGAAACAATTATTCTAATAAATCAGAATTTGGAGATTCTGAAATGGTAGGATTACTTTGAGTGGGGGACGAGATTGGTTAATAGTTTGAGTGAGGTGGAGGTTGAGAAGTGGATATATTTGTATGAGGGGGAATGAGAATTTGAAGGGGTTGAATATCAAGAACGAGTGTATCAATGGGTTGGTCAGAAACAACATTGGTTATGGGTGAAGAAGGAGGGGTGAGAACTGTGTTAATTTGAGGTGATTCAACAGGGGCTGTTTGTGGTTGATTTTCTGGTTGAGAAGGTTGAGGAACTTCTGTTGGTACAGATTCTGAATTTAAAACAGAAACAGAGTTAGGTTCAGAAACATGAATACCTGAAGAGCTCTTCTTTTGAGGCCTCTCAGAGACATCTTCCATAGCCTTTCGCTTCTTCTTCTCAGAAACAACCTTTATCTTTTCTAGAGCAAGTTCTCTCTTTCTGGCAACTTCCTTCTCTTCTTCTTTCTTATTCACTTCTTCTTGAATCATTTCTTCTTCTGACCTCTTTTCAGCTTCAACAGTTTTCTTTTTCTTCTTCTTATTTTTCTTCTTCTTCTTCTCTACTTCCTTCTCAGCATTATTCTCAACATCTTCTTTCTTCTCTTTCTTTGACTTCTTCTTTTTCTTCTTTTTCTCAGCATCTTCTTGTTGTTCATTCTCAACAACGTTTTCATCAGCTTCTGCAGCAGGTTCTTCTTGATTGTCTTTTTCCTCATTGATAGAAGGAAGATCATGCTTGCGCTTTGTTCTTCTTTCCTTGTGATGAACAACTTCTGGGACGACTTCTAGAACATCATCTGATACTTCAGCCTTGGAAGTAGAGGGCTTCTAACGACTTACTCCAGCAGGAGCATCATTGGCACTACCCTTCTTGAGAGTCTTATGATACTTAACCTCAACTTATGATAGTTCTTTACTGAAAAACCTTTCAAACTCAGCTAGAACAAGACCTCTTCTGATTCTGATTCCAGGAATAGGTTGAGGAGCATGCTCAACAGCTTGATTAAGATTCATCTTTCTCAAGGTGTTAGCATTCAAGATGCTTCCAGTGACAGTGACAAGATCCTTGATGACACCATCAGATTCCAGTTTTTCAACCATCTTGGTTTGAACCAGAATATTGGTAATGATTCTTCCAAAAGGAATAACATTGCCTTTCTTAGTTCTGTTCTGATCTCTATAGTCTCTTACAGCATTCCACATGTGATTGAAAATGATGTAAGGAGCATCAACCTTCTTCTGAGTACCAATACAATACATGATGTATTGTTGGTCTTTGTTTATGAAGTTTGGTGAACAGGTTGATTTTCTGTGGTAGAAACATCCTAGAAGAATCTTTGTCCATACTTTGTAAATGTCTTTCAAATCCTTGACATTCTTGGTTTTCGTCACATCTGGGTATAGTTCAGCAAGAACATCTGCCCAGTTTGCTCTACGAGAAAGTTCATAAGCGCCAACAGGCTCTTTCAAATCAAACAATATTCTCAGAGTATCTTCAGTAATGGCAAAGAACCTTCCATGAACAAAAGATACAACTGCTTTAGGAATGACGAAAGCATAAGCCCAGAACTCTTTTACCAAGTCAGGATAGACTGGTCCACAGAACTCATGAAACAACGATGACCATCCTTGAAAGACCATATTATCTTTGATATGAAACTCATGTTCTTCAAGGTTATCGAAATCAACCATCAACTCACAAATAACTTCTAAATCTTCAAGAGGAATCAAACACGTGACCGGTGGAAAGAATAGTTGTTATTCTTCTTGTTGATGTTGTTGAGGAGGAGATGAAGAATCGGCAATATGTGATGAAGAAGCAGCCATTTTCACACCACTGAGATTTTTGGGTTTCTTTCTTTTAGGGTAAGAAAATAGGGCAAAAAGGTTGCATAATTGCATAAACAGGAGAGAGAAGGAATGCGTAAAAGAGAAAATGTTATGATGAGAGATGTATATATAGAGACGGATTTGAAAAAGAATGCAATGAAATTATGAGAATGAACAGTTACAGAATCAAAAGAATCAAATGCATTTAATGATGAATGACGTTAGGTGGGATAACGTGAAATTTGAAATGATTTGCACAGTTACCTAGGGCGGCGTCTCATCAGTTGCACGCATACCTGTCCAAATAGAGTGAACACGTGTTCAACTTCTGGAGCAGTTGGTGACATCTGTTTTGCTTTGACTTTGATTTTGACAGAGTTAGAACTTCTCATCTTCTCATTCTGATCATAAGTTCTTACTTACATCCTTTAGAAAAGATCTTGTTCTGATAGGATCTTCTTTGTTTCCAAGAATGACATCTTCTGAGTGAGCAGAGGTGAGTCCAGAAGATCCTCTGACACTTGGTTCTTCAAAAATTCTGAGATTCTCTAAAGAAGCAGCAACTTGATCTTCTGATCCTTTGCTTCTGGGTTCTCCAGCTTCTGAGTCACAGACTTCAATATCTACAAAATTCTCAAACTGCTTTGGCTTTTCAAGACCAAGCTTATCATCAAATCTGATGTTAATTGATTCTTCAACAATCAATGTTTCAGTATTGTATACTCTATAGCCTTTTGAGTGTTCAGAATATCCAAGAAGGAAACACTTATGTGCCTTAGAATCAAACTTACTCAGATGATCCTTAGTATTCAGAATATAACAAATACATCCAAAAGGATGAAAATATGAAATGTTGGGCTTTCTGTTCTTCCACAATTCATAAGGAGTCTTATTAAGAATAGGTCTTATAGAGATTCTATTCTGAATATAACATGCAGTATTTATTGCTTCTGCCCGGAAATGCTTAGCCATATTGGTTTCGTTGATCATGGTTCTGGCCATTTCTTGTAGAGTCCTATTCTTTCGCTCTACAACTCCATTTTGCTGTGGAGTTCTAAGGCAAGAGAAATCATGGGCAATACCATTTTCTTTGAAATAAATCTCAAAGAATATGTTCTCAAATTCTCCACCATGATCACTTCTGACCTTTATGATTTTGCACTCTTTCTCAGATTGAATCTGAGTGCAAAATTCAAAGAACACTGAATGAGACTCATCCTTGTGTTTCAAGAACTTTACCCATGTCCAGCGACTATAATCATCTACAATGACTAATCCATATTTCTTCCCTCTGACAGAAGCTGTTTTGACTGGGCCAAACAGATCAATATGCAGAAGTTCTAGCGGCCTGGAGAAAGAAACAACATTCTTAGACTTGAATGCGGGTTTGGAGAACTTTCCCTTCTGACATGCTTCGCAAAGAGCATCTGATTTGTATTTCAGATTTGGGAGTCCTCTGACCAGATTTAGTTTGTTAATCTGAGAAATATTTCTCAAACTAGCATGGCCTAATCTTCTGTGCCAGACCCATTGCTCTTCGCTAACAGACATAAGACAAGTTACCTTCTGATTCTTAAGATCTTGAAGATCAATCTTGTAAATGTTGTTCTTTCTCTTGCCTGTAAATAGGATTGAGCCATCCTTCTGACTTACAGCCTTGCAAGAATTTTGATTGAAGATTATGTCATAACCATTGTCACTTAATTGACTTATGGACAATAAGTTATGAGCTAATCCTTCTACAAGAAGTACATTAGATATGGAAGGAGAGTTACCAGTAATTATGGTTCCAGAGCCAATAATCTTTCCCTTCTGATCTCCTCCAAACTTAACTTCTCCAGCGGACTTAAGCACCAGGTCTTGGAACATAGACCTTCTTCCCGTCATGTGCCGCGAGCACCCAGAGTCCAGGTACCGTGACATGCTTTGCTTTTTCTTCTTTGCTGCCAAGGATATCTGCAACAGAAATTATCTTCTCCTTAGGTACCCACAACGTCTTGGGTCCTTTCTTGTTGGTTCTCCTCAAGTTCTGATTGAACTTGGGTTTAGCATGATAAACAACAGGAGGTACAACATGATATTCCTTAGGTTTAGCAGCATGATATTTTCTAGGTTGTGTCACATGCTTCTTAGTGTGTGTAACATGAAAGCTTTTGGCATGTGAGGTGAGCCTAATATCATGGGTGTGGCCATACTTGAACTGATCATACAATGGCTTGTATGTGATTTTCATATCATCTACAGGTTCAAATTTGTGTGGGGTATCACCCTCATAGCCAATGCCAACTCTCTTGTTTCAAGAAACAACATATATCATAGAAGCAAGATGACTTCTGCCAATACTTCTAGATAAGAATTTCCTGAAACTCAAGTCATATTCTTTAAGAATATGGTTCAAGCTTGGAATAGATTCTTCTGAACCAGAAGATGACTCAGCACCTTTGGATAGTTTTAAAACTTTTTCTTTAAGTTCAGAATTTTCTAATTCAAGCTTCTTAGTTTCAGATACAAAGAGCTTTCTCAGCTTTTTGTACTTGATACTAAGCTTGGCCTTGATTTCAAGAATTTCAACTAAACTGGAAGCAAGCTCTTCTCTAGATACATCAGAAAATACCTCTTCAGAGTCAGATTCTGATTCTGATGTAGATTCTGCTTCATCATCCACAGTGGCCATCAGCGCAATGTTTGTCTGCTCGCCTTCAGAGTCCGATTCTGATTCTGATGAATCTGAATCATCCCAAGTAGCCATAAGACCTTTCTTCTTATGAAACTTATTCTTGGGCTTCTCCTTCTAAAGCTTTGGACACTCATTCTTGTAGTGACCTGGCTCATTGCACTCGAAGTAAGTGACCTTCTTCTTGTCAGATCTTCTGCTTCCACAAGATTCTCCTCTTTCAGGCTTCTTAGAGCTTCTGAAGTTCTTGAACTTCCTTTGTTTGCTCTTCCAGAGTTGGTTTACCCTTCTGGAGATCATGGACAGTTCATTCTCTTCTTCTTCTGATTCTGATTCTTCAGAATCCTCTTCTTCTGCCTGAAATGCGTTACCTTTCTTCTGAGGTTCATTAGCATCTAGCTCAATTTCATGACTTCTCAGAGCACTGATCAACTCTTCAAGAGAGACTTCATTCAAATTCTTGGCAATTTTGAAAGCAGTCACCATTGGACCCCATCTTATTGGCAAGCTTCTGATGATCTTCTTGACGTGATCAGCCTTTGTGTATCCCTTGTCAAGAACTCTTAATCCAGCAGTTAGCGTTTGAAATCTTGAGAACATTGTTTCAATGTTTTTATCATCCTCCATCTTGAAGGCTTCATATTTCTAGATTAAAGCAAGAGCTTTGGTCTCTTTGACTTGGGCTTTACCTTCATGAGTCATTTTCAATGATTCATATATATCATGTTAGATATCTTCTCATATTCAGCATGAGAGATAGCATTCAGCAAAACAGTCCTTGACTTGTGATGATTTTTGAATTGCTTTTTCTGATCATCACTCATTTCTTGTCTTGTCAGCTTTACACCACTAGCTTTCACTGGATGTTTGTAACCATCCACCAGAAGATCCCATAAGTCACCATCTAAACCAAGAAAGTAACTTTCGAGTCTATCTTTCCAATATTCAAAGTTTTCACCATCGAATACTGGTGGTCTAGTGTAGCCATTGTTTCCATTTCCATTGTGTTGCTCAGCAGAGCCAGATGTAGATGTAGGTGGTGGAGTCTCAACCATCTTGACTTAGTGTTTTTCTCTTCCTGAATCTTTTCTAAACACGGTTAAGTGCTTGCACCTTAGAACCGGCGCTCTGATACCAATTGAAGGATAGAAAAACACACAGAAAGGGGGGGGGGGTTGAATAAGTGTAACTTTAAAAACTCTTAAGATAAAAACAATTGGACAATGATTTTTATCCTGGTTCGTTGTTAACGAAACTACTCCAGTCCACCCCCTTAGAGTGATTTACCTCACTTGAGGATTTAATCCACTAATCAATCTTGATTACAATGGTTTTCCTCTTAGATACCCTCTAAGTCTTCTAGAGTATTCTGATCACAACTTGATCACTCTAGGAAATCAATGCTTAGATACCCTCTAAGACTTCTAGAGAATCCGATCACAACTTGATCTTCTCTAGTTCACTTACAAATGAATGTAAACAAATTCTTACAAGAATATTGCAATGCTTCTTAATAAGCTATAATCACAACTGTGATATTTCTCTTAAGTTCTAAGCTTAATCTCACTAAGATATTACAACAGTAATGAAGTGAGGTTGAAGATAAAGTTTGAGAGCTTTTGAATTTGACAGCGTTTCTGTATATTGCGCAACAGTGTCGTATTCAGCTTCTCATCAGAACTTCTATTTGCGTTTTGAGAAGATGACCGTTGGGAGCATTTAATGTGTTGCGTGATCCGTACAGCATTGCATTTAATGTTTCACTCTTTTGTCAACTACCTCGAGCCTTACTTTTCCTGCTGTAACTGACGTTGACTTTAATAGATTCTAACGTTCCTTTTGCCAGTCAGCGTAGCCTGCCATCTTGTACTTGCTTCTGATCTGATCTTTGTAGATACTACGTTTAAATTAATCAGAGTCAAACAGCTTGGTGCAAAGCATCTTCTTGTCTTCTGACTTTGAAGTGCTTCTAGCGTGATACCATAAGAACTTCAGCGCTTCTGCTTCTGATCTCGAGTTCTTTTGATGCTTCAATAGACCATGTTCTGATTCTGCTTGACCATCTTCTGATGTCTTGCGAGAGCATGTTCTGATGTTGCATACTGAACCTTCTGAGTCAGTGCTTCTTAGCGCTGAATTGTGCATACTCATCATATATTTCCTGAAATGGAAAATGCTTAGGATTAGAGTACCACATTGTCTTATACAAAATTCATATACATTGTTATCATCAAAACTAAGAATATTGATCAGAACAAATCTTGTTCTAACAATAATAACATCAAAAAATATATATAATCTTATAAATAACGTAATTCAATCTCCTAACCACTTGAAAAGTATTATTCTAGCAAATCGAATTGATCAAACAAGTAAGTTTAAAATTAATAAAGAATTAAAATATGATTAATAAATAATAAATTAAAATTCAATAAAAATCATTTGTAATCAATCTGATAATTAAATGTCTTTGATAGTTCACATTGTATGAACCCCTTACCACTAATGCCAAGCCACAATTCAACAAAAGGGGTGCAAATTACAAATGAGAGGTGTTCATCAGGTCTAATATTAGAAATAAAGTATTGAAGGGTTCGTTCTTGACCTTAAAAATTATTGGAGTAAGGTTGACGTTGAGGTTGAAGGAAAGTAAATCTTCGATGAAGAGTTTAGGTTAAGTATATGTTAGAATTAACTTTTACAAGTTTCAAAAGCTTTTATTCCACTTCAATATGAAAATTGATCTTTTTTATGTTTGAATTTTTCTCTAAAATCGATTATCCTCTTTTAAAATTAATTGATTTTTTTTATGTTGGGGTTTTTCTCCCAAATCAATGTTCTTCCTTCAAGAGAAGCTACAATTCGTTTTCTTTGAGGCTATTAATAGATATTCTTGCATAATAATTAAGAAACACTAGTAAGAGACCCGTGCTCCCGCACGGGTAATTGAATTATAAAATTTTGTAAATAACTAAAAAAAATATAGTCATTTAGAATCTTCAAATAATAACCATGAAATAAATAAATAAATAACAACAAAATATTTGTTAATGTGATAACACATGAATGCAAAATTTAAAATGATTTACTTTATTTAAAATGAACAGTAATCATATAGATTTAATTAAATTAAATTATCATACAAAAAGAAGAAAAAAATATAATTGTGAGATGGAGAAAAAAATTTATATTTAAAAATAAAGATTTGGTCTCTTAAATTAAAATAATGATTGATTAAACTAAAATAAATATTGTCTTGTTAGTGACCCGTGAGATAAATACATTTTTAATGTTATTAAAACTAAAAAATACACTGTATTGTCATACAATTGATATGGTATAAAATTATTTAAATACAAATAAATTTGAAATAAATTACTTAATTATTAAATAACAAATACAACTGTAACATTTTAGATATACATACAAAATTTGAAATGATTAACTTATTTGTAAAATTTTAGATATTATTTTTTATTTTTTGCAACTAATATGTGGCTGCATTATTCCCATTTATCACTTTATTTTAAAAAAATATCATTTTCGAATAAATACAACTTAGATTAAAAAATGTAGTTACCCTCCAAGATATAATTTTTCAGCAAAGATGAAAGTACCCATAATGGCTACAATGATCATCATCAAAGGACTGAAAGCAGTGACAAAAAATTGAAACAACTTTGAATCATATATTTGATTTGAACGGCAGTATAATGAAATGAAATAAACAATTGCAGGAATAAATTGAAACAAAGTGATATTAGATTAATGTAAATTTCTAAAGTTGAGTGTTTATACATTAAAAGTCACAAAGGCAATGTTACAAGAATGATTAATAAATTAGCAAAAACTTCATGATATTGAATGAGAACAAATCTGTACCTAGTATGTATCTTGCCATGTAGTATTATTGAATGAGAACAAATTGTACCTGCTATGTATCTTGCAATGTAGTATTCAAAATTATAGTATTCAAGATTGTAATAGCATAAATTAAAAAATGCAATTTCACCGCATCAAGATAGGTTAACTGTACTGAGTATAAGATTAGAAAATGTGTATTCTTTTCTAAGAGATCAATCGATACACATGTATATTTTGTTTTATAGAAAGGTTAATTGTACTGAGTACAAGATTAGAAAATGTGTAAGAAAACAGAGAGTTAAAATATCCTGCTTGCCGCAGTTTTTGTATAACTTTCGCCGCAGTTTCTTCTCTTCAACTGTTGCTGCAATTTCTGTATAACTTCCCGCTTGCTGAAAATATCCGAACCATATTCTGATACACAAGGTGAATCTGAGTAGTTTGAAAGATGACTTTGAAGGCAATTCAAGACAATCAAGGGAGCAAGCCCATACAACAGTCTTCCAACTGCGACACCGACAATAGTTTCCAACTGCAACACCGACAATAGCAATCATGCAGACAAACAATATAAGCATTAGATTTACGTGTTTAACTTATATTCTTAATATCAACATGTAGATAACTGATATGATTATGTTAATTACCTAAAAATCTCAAAAAAGTAAAATATTAGCTAGGTAATCAAACATTGTAAGATTAAGTGTATAAACATTGTAAAATTTTAAACATTCACCACAGTGCAGGAAAAGCCATACATTTCATTACATTCTTCAATGCTAGAATTCCCACTTATACAAATAACTCATCCCAACAGAAATTAAGACTACAAAAAGGACTGCAAAACTTCAGTATTCTACTCTGTAGAGATTAATCCTAAAGAATAAAAGCCAAGGAAACGTTTGAATCAAGATCACAATAGGATAAAAGAACAAAAATCTAGTGTTACAAATATTTACAGCTATACTGAATAGAGACAGTTTACAAATACCAGCAACAACCAAACACCTAATGCTGCCAAGAACCAATTTTTCCAAAGTTAGTGAAGAAATCCAAGCAGTACGAATAAATCTTTCCACAGTTAGTGAAGAAATCCAACTAATGCACTTCCACACCAATAATTGGTGTACATAATCAAATCAAATCAACTAATCAACCACTTACACGTATATTAATTAAGAAAATCATGCATCTAAACCCGCATGTATCCATCTAACATCAAATCAAACGAAATCAATTAATCAGTTTGATTTACCATTGCACGTCTTTTACATTTTTCCACTCTATTTTGATCATCATATTGCATTAGTTGAGGAGGGCAGCTTTTCCAGATTCAGCAACTGCGAAACTTCCATTAGCTGGATACAGAACAACAATCAAACCAACTAGACTGCAAAAATAATATGAAGGCATAGAATTCCTTAATATCAACAGCTAGAAATTAAACTAATGCATTAAGCAGCATCTACAAAAATATTGAACTTTATATTCTCTCTTTCAAGACCAAATTTTGAGAAGTTGATGACACAATTATTAACAGATCCAAATTGCAACAGACTGAAAGTTTTATAAAACATGAAATACATTAAAACCAACGCAGTCAAATGCGGAACGTTGAAGAGCATACCTTGTGTTTGATGTTGAATGAGGAAAAACTAAAACTTTGCAACAAAAAAGTCACTATTGAAGACAGAACAGAGAAATATCATAAAAATCAAAACCCTAAAATTGAAAATCAGAAAAAAATTCTAAAAATCAGAAGCTATGTTAAAACACAGATACATTGACTTACTTCTACGGTGGTGATCACGACGGAGAATATGAATCATCGATGCACACGAGAAGGATTTGCGGTGGAGATGACGGCGTTGAAGTATGAGGCATGGTGAAGAAACTGCTAGGGTTTGAAGGGAAAGTGAAAGTGAGAGCAGAGAAAGAGATAGAGAGTGAGAGGTTCACAGAGGAAACTGGTGGAGTGTTGTAGTTTCAATGTTCTAAATGGGATTATGGTGAGAAAGAGAAGACGGAGAGAAAGAGAAAGAGAAAGAGGAAAGAGAAGACGCAGAGAAAGAGAAAGAGGAAAGAGATAGAGAAAACAGAGAGAGAATGAGAAAATATGAAAAAATGAATTTTGAATTTTGAAATTGGACCAATTGGAAGGAGGGAAAAGTGTGCTTTTCTATTTTGACCAATAGGAACCGAGAAGATGACATGTAGTTGGGATAAGTGAGCTTTTCTATTTAGGTGGTTATAATATTATCCTTGTAGTAAGACAAAGCAATTCATTTAGTACAACAAAGAACGTGAATGGTAAAGGGCGTTATTGGTATGTCTTGTACAAAATTGAAGGATTAGGATTTGATTTAGAAAGTTACGGTTTTACCCTTTTTGAAGTGTAAAATAAAATGTTGTAAAGGGCATAATAGGGAGTTTCGTCAATTGTTTAGTAATGGTAAGATAGTAGATGTTTATGATTTAATAAATAGTATGTAAACAATTAAAAATAAGAAATGTATTCTCATCAAATTCTACTAAAAAAATCTACAATTAGAAATGAGAAATGTATTCTCATTAAATTCTACTAAAAAAATCTACAATTAGAAATAAAAAATGTATTCTCATCAAATTATACTAAAAAAATATAATTAAACTACATTTTAATCTTAAATTAAAGAAAATTGATATCTTAACATTACAAAATGACATTACACCATATATATTTTTCACAAATACGTGAAAAGTGTGTTCATATTATTTTTAATTTTTAATGAGGATTTGGTATAACAAGATGGTGGTCCCAAGTGAAGATTTGATTGATTTTAGGTTTCAGGTCTTGCGTGAAATGCAGAGTCCATAACATCGTGTTTGAGCTTAAGCCAAGTGAAATCCACTCATGCATTTTAAGATTTGTTTTGTACCAAATGATCACCTTATGATTAAGAATTAAATTAAAAAAGAATCACATCAAAAGGAGGCATGAGTAGAAAATGGCACGGATGACAAGTTCGAGTCATGACCTGATTTTTGGGTCAGGTAATAGGTCGAACTAGGCTTTGGACCTGCTTTTGTGCATGCATGGGCATCTTAGCTAATTCCAAAATTGAGGTAGTTAGAGGAAAATTTGATGTTTTACCCATGAAACAAAGTTGTAGAGGGGCTCAAATGTGACATTTGGCTTAAAGTAGATTTCAAAAATGTTGAGAAATGAGAGAGTTATGATATTTGGACCAAGTGACATGCTATACTTAAATTTAGGCCAACCAAACATGCAGCAACTTGTGTATTTTTGCTATTTTCTTGCATCTAATGTTCCAATGATGAACACTTAAATACCAAATTAAGAAATCTAGATTGTTCCTTATATTACTTTGAAAATTGCTTGAGAATGATATGGATGACATGGAAATAAACATATTTGAATCAACTTTGAAATCATGAACCAAACATGAACTTATCTTAACCAAATGAAGTTGAATGAAACTTGACATGAATATGACCTAAGATTATAGGTCATGTCTTGAAGTAAAGCTCCTTGGACCACTTGTTGACCAAAATCTTGACTTTGGGAACCAAAACTCTAATTTAGAAACCAAGCTTGATCTTTTGATATCTTCAACCATGAACCAAGTAACCATGAATATCCCATCATTCTTTATCATTGAATAAGATATTTTAGGCATTAGACACTCTTTTGCTTCCTTGATTGCAAGCTCCTACCTTGTACGATAAGAAAAGAAAGCAACACATATTTTTTGTATTTTGAATAATGTTAACAAAATTAGTTGACAAGATATAAACAATAATAGATAAAAAAGAAACACAAAGAGTGTTTGGTGATCTTCCACAAAATCCAAACCAAAGGGTTAAAGGGTTAGGAGAAATGACGTGCTTGTGATCTTTGGTTAGATGCAAATGATATGATAATGAATGGTAGGTGAAATCTTAGGGTTAAAAATTAGAGTATGACAATCTCCTCTATTCTATCAGCTTCAGAATCATAATTGCTTACCCCTGAGGTTTTCTTCAATTGGATAGCAACATTATCTTAAACTGAGGTATTTTTAACCACACCACTAGTTTCTCCAATGTTTAGTTGTAAGTTATGATCCTCAATAATATATCAACGTCCTTGTCTTGCTTCTTCGAAGCTACAAGAACATAAACAGATTTGTTTATGTCTTTGGCTTTAGTTTTAAGGTTCCTATTTGATCCATTTTTTCTTTTGTAATTCTTTGTAGCATGATCAACACTCTTGCAATGAGTACATAATTCTGGTATTTTTTCGTATTCTAGTTCGACAAAAAAGGCATAGCCTATATATTCTTTTCACTAGAATTTTATGACTTAGCTCCTTTTTCAGATCAATGTATATTAAAACTCTCACATAATACCCAAAAGCTCTTCCAAAAATAGTTTTGTTAGAGGTAGAATCAACACAAAACACAAATATAGTTATGAAACTTAATACTGAACTTTCAACTTTTTTTAACTTAATAATTATATTGTTTATTTATTTTGATAATAATTTGTATATAATTGTCATACCCTAATTTTGACCCCCCTGAGATGTCATATCTTCAGGCTTCTCATCAGATCAAAACAGATACTCAGAACAGTCACTTGTTTATCTGGTGCTCAATCGAGGATGTTCATAAACAAAAGAACTCAGGCAAAGGATCAATCAATAGAAGGATTAGTCTCTAATACAATCATGGGACACAAAAGCTTCATTTTTATTCACCTATGATTGATTAGACACCCAGTCATCTGAGCTCAGGTTTACCCAGGTCACCAGACTAGGGTTTTGAGCCCATCAAGGGCTATAATCAGGGATCACATTTGGGAAACCCTAAAAAGCTCCAGGATATCTATCAAAGGCTTCAATAATCTTAAAATGATCCATATAACAACATCCATTTGGCATTACACTTCAATTCAAGATCCACAGTCATCAATTTCATCTGGTCGACAATTAGGGTTTTTGACCTAATTCACCTGGACAGTTGACTTTTAATCATGACATGAACCCAAAACTCAAAACATGGTTCAAGAACTTCTATTACCTCAACATAGTCCATTCATATCATTCATTTGAGGAGGAGAACTTGGTTCATCACAAAAGTCCAAAATCTCACTTCATTTGAAAAAGTCAACTGTACAGGATCACCTTTGACTTTTAGGGTTTTTAGTCAAACCATGACTTTTAAGGATCAATATCATCAATATATGATTATTAAAGTCATTTGACCAAAGAAATTCAAGAAAATTCACCAAGGATCAAAAAGTCGGAAATTAGGGTTTTTTAGGGCATTGTGGGAACTCAAAATTTCACCTACACAACTCATAAAACTTCCAACATGAAAGTTGTAGATCTTGCAAAATAAAACAACATCTTACAATGCAACTTTTTTCAAGAAATCAATCATTTAAGAGATTTGGAATTTGGAAGCTTTAGGTCATAAAAACTTTGAAATTTTTCTAAGTGTTTTTAACCTAGTTTTCTTCCAACTTTGAGCTCATTTTTCACATTTTTCCCAAATGATTCTGAAGAAACCCCAAATTAATGAATTGAAGTAGATCTTTAGGGCTTTCCAAATTGAGCTCAACCTTCTCCAAATTCATTTTGAGCTAAGAGTTATGCTTGTTTAAAGTTGGCCTCATGAAGGAAAATTATAGGTCATGCATCATTTTGAAACTTTGCAATTTTGTGCATATGACCTCACAAATGGATGCTACACGACCCATAACACATCTGCAAACATACCATGCATTCATTTTCGCCTTGGCATAAGGATTGAGGAAGATTCCCAAAACAAGAACATGTGATTATGTAATGATTACATTTGGGAATTTATGGCAAATGGATGAATCATCAAAGGAATCTTCTCACCAACCAATTAGAGCTCATTCTGCATCAGAAATGTTCCCTAAGATCAGATGGAATCAATGGATAGGGAGCTAAAATCGTTTTGGCCATCATTGCATTTTGGATATTCCTTGAATTCCTTCATGGCCAAGAAACCAAAACTCCCTCATTAAGCAAGCTCACTCCCTCAATCTGTACAGAACCATTTGCCTATAAATATAAGTGCTCTCCTTCATATTAATCACACCAAAGCAACTCAATTCCTTGCTTTCTCCTTCTCTCTCTCATGCTTATGGTTTTTCAAAGTTCTTTGGCAAGAAGAATCGTTTTCTTCAAACCAGAGCTCTTCTTTGGAAAGTAAGCATTCTAACATCTCAAGGGGGTTCATTTGAGGTGATCCAAGCACCTGGATCACTTCTGTAAGTGGAGGAACACCATTGTTGCTTTCATTTTGGAGCTCGTGCAGTTGGAGGTCCATAGAGCAATTCAGAAGGTGTCAAGCAAATCCAAGCATCCAAACATGTTCCTTAGGGTGTGGTGAAGCTATTCAGATGGTCGCAGCTCATCTGTAACTACAGATTCATCAACCTCCATGTTCACTTGAAGCTCAAATCGAAGGGGTCGGGTAGAACAATTCTGAGGTATTCAAGTCACAATAAGTATTCAGTTAGCATCACTGAGTCCCAAGGAAGCTTTAAGGATCGTTCATAAAAGCCCAGGTGTTTTCCATCAAGCTCATGACCTCCATTTTTAGAGGTATTATTTCAAACTCCAACTCAATTATTCAAGTAATCTTTCTTGTATATCTCGATACCAGTTTGTTCATCATCATCAGAGGATTGAAAACCCTCTATCATCATTCATTTATTCATCTTATGCATCATTTAATTTTAAAATTAGGGTTTACGTGTTCTTCGTGTTCATACTGAAATTCGTTAGTTACACTTAGAATAAATTAATTCTGAACCCATGACCACGTTCCTCATCCAAAAACGAGCAAAATTGATGTTTACATCATACCATTTGGTTGAGAAACCAGAGAGTTGGAAATTTGAATTCTCACGAGCTCAAGGAAGAAGATGACTATGGTGGCGCGCAAATTTGAATCTCCTAGGTATTTTTAAAATATAATCAATTCGTTGCGTATGTTATACAAACTGAGCGCGTAGCTCAGTTGGCCAGGTTTTGAACGTTGGTCATCAAGGGCGTGGGTTCGAGCCTCCCTAGGGCCAAAATCATTTTTTTATCACTTTTCTCACTTATTTTCTTCACAACTTCATCCAATTATTTCACCTATTAAACTAAATCATTTTCACTTCATTTTTCACACACTTGTAAATTAATATATATATATATATATATATATATATATATATATATATATATATATATTATGAATAATCAAAAAAATCACAAAAATATTATTTATTTTATATATTTTTATTAGGTTAAAAATGGTATTGTTTTTAAGTGTTTTAAATATATTTTAATACATGTTTTCATTGAAATTTCAAAACCTAATATCTCATAAATATTATTAGTTATAAAATCCTAATCATTAAGGTCTTAATTAGGTATAGATATTATCTTTACTCTAATTAAGTTGACTTTTGTCAAAATTCAAACTGTTTTCAAACTTCAAAGTAAACAGACGATCGAGGTTTTCAAACAACAGAACCTCGCATCTTCTCAATTGTTTTCACAACAGTAATCATTTTAATCATTCAACGGTTTCTCCTAAACAGTCAAATCATTTTTATTGGGCCTCTAATAGAGTTTAAGTCCCAACACCTTTTTCTTTTCATAGTTTGTTTTCAAAAACTGTAGTTACAAAATCCTCTTTCTGTTTTCAAAACATTCTTATGGTATTTGAAGGGCATTATTCCCGGTGAAACTCTTCAGATACCTATGTGACCTATGTCCATCTTCACTTCTTCTGTTTTCAAAACCCTTTAACTGTTTATCATAAATATTCAAACTGTTATCAATCAACTGTTGGTAAGGCTTTGTGCATACATCTTCAAAGGCCTCCGCTCCATCCAGGTTAGGCTTTATAAGCTTTCAATTTACAGTCTTCATTTAAATTATTGTCAAATATAAACTATTTATTATTTAGAACTACGTCTGAGTGTAAACCTTAGGACAGTTAAACTATATATATATATATATATATATATATATATATATATATATATATATATATTATAGGAATATGACCTAGGATTGAGAATGTCGTCCCGGTGAAGGCTCTTTCCTAACTAGAGATCTGTAGTTCAACCCCCAAGGTGAATTATTCCTGGTGAAACATCTTGGAAAAACCTTAGAATCCAAAAAATAGGACACATCCACCCAAGAGGAATTATTCCCGGTGAAACCTCTTACCCATTTGCTTAAAGCCAAAATAAGTTCAAAACTACATAACTTTCTCTTGTGTTATAACAAGGACCCTCAATGATCCTCGATTAGCCTCCTCTTGGGCTTTGTACAAGGACCCACAGGCTTCTTAAAAGCATCTCCAGCTTCCTCTTGATCTTGTATACAAGGACCCATCAGGTTTCTTATAAACATAGGAACAGGTCTTTAGTCACCTTTCAACCTACCCTGGTGAGTTTCATCCATTCTTCAAACCAGACTTTTAAACAAGCCAAGATTGTCTCAATCTCATATTGAGTACACCTTTTTGAATGAGATACATGGACAGTCTCTGTCACCCTTATCTTCATTAATCTTCCTTAGCAAAGTCTAGGATCCATAGTTGTCTATCCTCAATCAGAGTCAGCCTTAATCTTGGGCTTTAAACAAGAAGTCTCAATTAGACAATCTTTCTGCTATAATCCAAAATCCCTGGAAAGGGTTAGCCTCCAAAAATTCATTCTTTCAAAGGATAATTTCCCCAACTAAGCCAAAAATCCCTGGAAAGGGTAAGCCTCCAAAAATCACTCCTTTAAATCCAAAACCCCTGTAAAGGGTTAGCCTCCAAAAAAAAATCAGTCTTTTAATAGATAAATCCTCCAACAGAATAAAACTCCCCAAAGAGTCAGCCTCAACCTTGGGCCTCATACAAGGCATCAAATAACAACTTCCCTAATAAAGAGCCAGCCTCAATTCTGGGCTTTGTACAGAACACCAAATAAAATCCATCAAATAAACACTCTCCAACTAGAGTCAGCCTCAATTCTGGGCTTTGTACAGAACACAAAGACTTCTTAATTCAAGTCAATCCCCAGTAAAAATCATCCTCCATAGTCAATAAAATCAATCAAAAGCCTCAAGCTTGGGCCTCATTCAAGCCAGCTCAAAATCAAATCTTTCAGACAATACATAGACATAGCTCATATTCATAGATAGGTATTTCTCCTATCTCACCATAAACAAACAATCATTTCAAACAAAAAATCAATTCAAACAAACAATCATTTCAAGCAAACGATCATTTCAAACATTCTCCCACTTAGGACTCATGAAAGACATGATCTGGTACACAACCCAGAGAAGGTTCTCCTAACACAAAGGAGAAAATTTCCCAATCATTCAGCAACAAACACAAACACATTGACACAGAGAAGGTTCCCGTAGAGTGTCATACCCCAATTTTTGACCTAAGATACCACCTCATATCATTGCATATGCATCATCTGCATCTCTAACAAATTGCATAGCTTGTGTTTGCTACTTGTGACTCAGCAGGGATTTAATCAAGAAACCACTCATCAGTGCAAGAAACAGTCAATTAGGGTTTTGTTCTCCCCTCATCTTAAATGAATCATCTTCATCAACAATCAACATTTGGTCCTCAGAGATTCATTTCAACAAGCTCAAAGGCTCTGAACCAACCAGATTAGGGTTTTGACTGAAGATAGCATACTCCTGACTTTTGCTCAGAATTTGACCTAATGACTTGGGACATGACCTCAAGACCCCAAGTGCATCATTTTGACCTAATCCATTAGCTCAAGACATCTCCTACACAAGGATTGACCTCAGATCAGGGTTTTGAACTATCAGGGACTGAAATCAGGGATCACATTTGGGAAACCCTAAAAATCCCCAGGAATCCAATCAAAGGTTTCAATCATCCTCAAATAATCCCTATGATAACATCCAATGGAAATTACATCTCAATTCAAGACCTACAGTCATCAA
This sequence comes from Vicia villosa, assembly GCF_029867415.1. NCBI lineage: Eukaryota > Viridiplantae > Streptophyta > Magnoliopsida > Fabales > Fabaceae > Vicia > Vicia villosa. Next base: position 50,966 of record NW_026706180.1, on the reverse strand, counting down.
TTTCATCTGGTCGACAATTAGGGTTTTTGACCTAATTCACTGAACAACTGACTTTTTAATCAGGACATGGTGTCACAACTCAAACCATGGCTTAATATCCTATAATGCTTCAATATGATCCATTCATACCATTCATATGGTGAGGATAGCCTGTTTCATTTGAAAACTCCAGAAACGCGATTCGTCTGAAAAAGTCAACTGTACAAGATCACCATTGACTTTTGGGGAAATTGGGTCAACCATGACTTTTGAAGTTTTAAATCATCAATATATGATATATGAAGTCATTTGATCAAGAGAAATCAAGAAAATCAATCAAGAATCAAAAAGTCAAAGTTTGACTTTCCATACTTAGAAAAATTTCTAAGTGTTTTTCATGGTTTTTTCCAAACTTTGAAAGGGAATTTCTCAAAATTTCACCTACAAACTGAAAAAAACTTCCAACATGAAAGTTGTAGATTTTGATCCAATAAACAACTTTGACACATATAATTTTTTTCCATAAGATCAACCATTTAAGAGATATGGAGCTTCAAAGTTGGCATCTTATGAAAATTTCACTTAAAACTTCATTTTCTTCAAAGTTCATGGATCTTTTTCACCCATTTCCTTAAAGGTCTTGAAGAAACTTTCAACTAGGCTTTTGAAGTGTGTAACATGAGCTTTCCAAAATGTCCAAGAGCATGAAAAAATATGGAGTGTAGCTATGGTTTTGAATTATGCATTTAGTGATCATTTTCACTTGAATTTTCACCATTTTTCACTAAGTTTCAAGACTACATTGCCTATAATCCAAGTAATGATGCAAAGAGGCAATAATTGAAGATATTTTCTCTGATTTGAGATCAGAATGGAAGAGGATAAGAAGCTTGAGTTTTAACCATGGTTTGGTCACTTTAACCATTTTGCATTAAATGTAAAAGATTCCTTTTTATCTCTTAAGCCAAATCATCAAACTTTGATCAAGTTGCAAAGCTCTGCATTCAGAACTCTTGGCCTATAAATAGAGGTCCAAACTTCATTGCAAATCACACCAAAACCTCACAATTATAGGTTTTCTCTCTTCTTTCTTGAATTACAAGTCATGTGTTTCAAAGTGAGGTAGAAAACTCAACCTCCAAACCTTGCAAGTTCTGAACAAAGTGATGCTTCCCACAACTTCTAAATGTCATATATGATGTGTCTGAATCACTCATACACCCCAAAACACCTGAAAACTCAAAATCATCATCTCACCTCCAAATATGCATAACATGAGACTTATCATGCCAATTTTTGTTCAGGCTCAATTCTGTCCAAACTACCACTTCTAACATCACCCATATATCACATATGAACTATCCAATCCATCACATATAGCCAATAACCTCAGAATCATCAAATTCGATTCACTCTTGAAGCTTATGCAGATCGGGTACCATGGCCATGCCCAGATGAATTCAGATGGTTCCAAGCATCCAGACACCTTCCATAAGGTTCATTGAAGCTATCCAGATCATCAAACAACTTCTGTAACACCTCCAAGCAAGAATTCGATTCTCAGTTGTGCCGTTTTTAAGGTAAGTGCTCATGAACTTCAAATTCATACTTCCACGCATCATAAATGAAATGTGAGCATACCATCTTGTTTCTGCACCTATGAGGATCATTAACCCTCAATCAATTGCATCATAACTTGCACATACACGATTTCACATTGAATTTCAGTTCTAGGGTTCTTCATGTTCATGCGAAAATTGACCCCTTTAGAGCAAAAATAAATGAATTCTGAGATCACCATCATGTTCCTTGTGAAAAACCGAGTGAGATAGACCCTTTGCTTGATCAAAACAACACAGTTTTAGAGATTTTCAAATTTCAGTTGGAGGGTTGTTCTTGGCGCGTTTTTGGTTCAAAGGATTTCTGGAAATTGATTTAAAATATAATTAATTCAACGCGTGTATATTACAAGCCACGAGCGTGGCTCAGTTGGCTTTTGTTTTGAGTAGTGACCTCAGGGTCACGAGTTCAAGTCCCTATGGGACCAAACCCTTCTTTTTTATCACTATTTCTCTTCATTTTCTTCACAACTTCAACCATTAATTTAACCAATCAAATGAACTCATTTTTTATTCATTTTTTACACACTTATTATTTTATGTACATATTTTATGAATACCAAAAAAAATCATCAAAAAATATTTATTTGATACATTTTTAAATAGGTTTAAAATGACTTATTTTTAAGTATTTTTAATACTTTAAATATTGTTTTTTTTCATTTAATTTTTAACCTAATCACTTGTAAATATTTTTTGAATAAACCCTAATCATCTAAGTGTTAATTGAAGACAATCTTTTTGTTTATCTTGATTAATTTGACTCCTTTCAAAATTCAAATCATTTTAAAACAAGCGATCACGATTCATTTCAAAAACGATAAACCATTTTCTTTTGATTTTCAAAGAAAACTATTGATTAAATCTTTTTAATTGATCAATTGATTTTCAAAACGATGTGGGGCCTCTCAAATATTAGAGAGTATAAGTCCCTTTCGTTTTTCTTTGTACAGTTTTTAACAGAAAACTTTTTCCAAATTGCTTCCAAACAGTTCTTTCAAAAAACATTCAAATCATTTTCAAAACCATCCACCCTGTTTTATGAAAATAAAACAGGGGCCTCTCGAATATTAGAGAGTATAAGACCCACTCCTTTTTCTTTTTACACAGTCTTTTTATTCAAAATAAATAAACTTTCTTTCAAAACAAACTTTTAAACCGTTTTTCAAACGACGCGTCTGTAAATAAAACGATCAACCATGTTTTGTAAATATACCATGGGCCTCCATGTAGGTATAAGCCCCAAGCCCTTTTGTACATACCCACTCTAGTACATGAAATTAGGTATTTCATTGTACGCCTTTTGTACATATCTCGATCAGTGTTTTTTAGCTTTGAATAACAAACCAAAAATGAAGGTTTCTTTAAATCTTCCCAAAAATATACCATGGGCCTCCATGTAGGTATAAGTCCCAAGCCCCTTTGTAAATACCTGTTTACATAGCTTTGAATAAATTCAAGTGGACCTCTCCCCGAGTGTGAATCCCGAGCCCCTGTGTATACAAATGGATCATGCTTACAGGTATATTTCCTTCATAAACTCCATTATATACACACACTCTGTCATATATATATAATTGTTCATACCTGTTCATGTTTGTTCATACTTGTTCATGTTTGTTCATATGTGTGATATGTGTGCTTGTTCAACTTAGTACAACACTAGGTTCCCCATAGCCTCCTATTGGGCTTCGTGCAAAGAATCTCCACTAGTTTAGGTTAGGACATAGAGTATGGTTTCCCGGTGAAATCGCTCTAAGAGCTCAAACCAACTATACCATGCCTCCCCTTGGGCTTTGTACAAACGAGTGACCCTCCCATAGCCTCCTCTTGGGCTTACAATGCAAGGACCCTGGATTGGCCCTCCTATAGCCTCCTCTTGGGCTTACAATGCAAGGACCCTCGGATAGCCTCCTCTTGGGCTTCGTACAAGGACCCACGGGCTTCTTATAAGCATCCCCCAATATCCAAACACAAATACCCTAGGAGATTAGACATTTTTCATCTCTATGCTAGAAGTATCTCTTGTATATCATCACAAACAATCAATCAATCAAACTTCTTTTTTGCCACAAGGCTGGCTAATCAATCAAACCGTTTTGCCACCGTACTGGCTGATTAATCAAAGTTTTTGTCACAAGGCTGACTTCATTGAAACTTTTGCCACGAGACTGGCTGATTAATCAAAACTTTTTGTCACAAGGCTGACTTCATTGAAAGTTTTTGCCACAAGGCTGGTTAAAACAAACAAACAAAAATCAAATAGATGTATGTGATGATATAGATTAGATACATCTAGCATTTAGACGACATTTGTCTATTTTCCTTTGCTTCCACTAGCATAAGTGGGAACTACGATTGCTCTGACTTTCTCAACATCCCTTTGAGAATACGTAGGCACAAGGTCGATCCTTGGCGAGCAAAACAAAACACAAAAAAACCATTCAAACCTTAGCACCCGTAGACCCCGAGCTACATATGCTCTGATTCCCTCTAAGGGATATGTATGCAGAGGATCGCGATGATCTTTGCGAGCATAATCAAACAAACCCCTTAGGTCCCATCTATTTCACAACAGAACCTTCACCATAGCATAGAATAAAAAACAATAAAGAACCCTGTAGAGTACTACAGATACGTTGGGTGCTAATACCTTCCCTTCGTATAACCAACCCTCTTACCCAAGATCTCTCCCCCCACTTTTAGGTTATTGCAGCTTTTTCCCTTTTCCTCCTTTGGAAATAATAAAAAGTTTGGTCGGTACAAAAGAAAAATCATTTTTTTTATGAGCACTCGAGCCCAAAGAAGGCATCAGGTATCTCATCCACAAAAAAGAGGAACAAAACGATTTTTCGCCCGCGACAGAAAAATGGCGACTTCACTGGGGAGAATCTTTTTATTGTTTCCAAAGGAAGGGTTATTTCTAATTATTGTTTTTATTTTTGTTACATGTGTGATTCTTTGGTTCTGTTACTTGTGTGGTTCTGTTACAAGTGATACATTATGGACAAATCCTAACCCGGATTAAGTACACATAAGAAATTAGGTGGAGGGTATAGTCATGTGCAGGCGCACTTGAGAATCCTTCCGCTCAGTGGAGGTTCCTTGTTGGTAATATATGTTTAGCATGCTTTCGTAGCGAAGACATTATTGCCGCATTGAACTGTAGAAGCTGAGTTGGCCGTAGAACCCCAACCCATCCTGGCCTTATTAGGACGTGGTGCAGAAACGATCCAGGTGAAGACTTGGATAGTTGTCATGCGGAGAACCACACTCAGACGAGTTTTTCTTGAGAATATTTCTGGCTCATCAGTTTAGTTGTGAAAGCCGGTAATATCCGAAAGAAGAATGTAGACTCTGACGTATCAGTAGAACATGTTGTACAGGTGATTAACTAGATCTATCCCTATTTGGTTCTCTGACCTCATGCTCGTGACGCCGGACCTTTGAACCTGTGTGTACTATGTTTGAATTACCATGTTTGTGTACCATGTTTGCGTTACCATTACCATGTCTGTTTTACCATGTTTGAATATGTGGCATTCATGCATCCACGCATGCATACATTCAAAAAAAAAACCCATTCTTTTTTCATAAAAAAAAACATGATTTTTCCAAAGATTTAGAGAAATTTTCTTTGCAAACATTTTAGGATTTAGTCATGGAAGAAGTAAAAAGGCATACCAAGAAATACGGTTTCAAAGCGCCTGATGTGGGAAAACTGATAGAGTTAGCATCTTCTGTACAAAATCCTTCCAATTTTAGGAAAAGTTATGGAAAACTTTTGCCTATCCTGAACACTCATGTTGATGAAGGACTTCTCAAAACTCTGGTTCAGTTCTATGATCCCGTTTACCGGTGTTTTACCTTTCCAGACTACCAGTTGGTACCAACCTTGGAAGAATATGCCAATCTTTTGGGTATTCCTGTGTCTGACAAAATACCTTTCAATGGTTTGGAAGCCATTCCTAAGTCACATGTCATTGCAACAAGTATCCATTTGAAAAAGTCTGAAATAGAGAGTAATTGGACTACCAAAGGAAACCTTCCGGGTTTAACCTCACACTTCCTGATAAAGAAAGCCTTTGATTTCATCGAAACTGGTAGCATGATAGCTTTTGAAGCTATACTAGCCTTGCTCATCTATGGGTTGGTTCTGTTTCCCAATGTCGACAACTTTGTTGATATCAATGCCATAAAGATTTTTCTGATTGGAAATCCTGTTCCGACTTTGCTTGGTGACATGTATTTCTCTGTCCATCATAGGAATCGCCAAGGCGGTGGAATCATTGTATGTTGTGCACCTTTGTTGTTCAAATGGATTGTTTCACACTTACCTGAGTCTCCTATTTTCACAGAAAACCGAGAAGGTTTGCGTTGGCCTCGAAGACTTATGTCTCTTACTAATAATGATATCCGTTGGTATACCTTGGCTCGCTGTGGTACAGAAACCATTGATAGTTGCGGAGAATTCGCCAACGTACCTCTCATTGGTACACAAGGAGGAATTAACTACAATCCGATCTTAGCCCGACGACAACTCGGGTATGCAAATTCAGCTAAACCTGTTGGTCTCGCAGTAGAAAGCTACTTCTATCAAGAAAGGGAAGATCCTCAAAGGTTAAAGACAAGAATGATGAGAGCTTGGTACGACGTCCGATGGAAAGAAAAAGGTGAGGAAAGGAATTGCATTGCTACGGACGCCTACACCTGCTGGGTAAAGAAAAGAGCAAAGGAGTTTCAAATGCCTTATGATTATGAAAAACCCATGTCTCTTGTGGTACCTCAACTACCCAATATTCCCATTCCCACTATGAAGGAATACCAAGACACTTTAGCCAAGATGAGGTTAGAGAAAAATGCTTGGGAGCACAAGTTTCGTAGGACCGATATGGAAAACAGAAGGTTAAAGAAACAAGTGAAAGATCACGAAGAAACTCTCTACTGTCAAGATGGATGGCTCATGAGTAAAGATGAGAAGATTCGTCAGAAAGACGCTGCAATCAAGAAGTACATCAAAGAAAGCAAGAAAAAACCTGAAGGTTCAACAAGCAACGCTCCAACTCCTGACGATTGGAAGAATATTGTTGACAAGCTAAAGACCGAAAAGGCCGAATTGAAAGCTTACTATGGGAAAGAAATCATGAAGCTCAAGCTGCACAATGCATTTGGTTCTTCGTCTGATGAAGATGTTTAGGATTTGTTTAGATTTTTTTTTTTTATCATTTGCTTTTGTAAGGAGCTACGCTCCAATGTTGTAACATTTCCCATTATTGCAATAAAAAAAAATGAATGAATAAAAGATTTGTTTGTGTTCAAATGTTTGCAAGAGAATAATCTTTAAAATATTTGGAAAAATCATAAATTTCTTTTTGCATACATCATTCTGCATATCGAGTCTGTTGAATAGAGTCTTATCTTTTGGATCTTTCTCCAATAGATCGTCAAGCTGTCGCGTCTCAAAGTTTCTCGACCGCGCTCGCAATCAGATCACAGATACAATACTCGTTCAAGCAGAAGAAGAGTAATGGAACACTCTGAACAAGAGAATATTGAGCTCCGTGGTACAGTGACCACCCTTCAGGAAAAGTTGGAAAGTCTCACTACTCTGGTTGACTCCTTAATGGCCGCACAGAATCAGCCGCCGCCACCTAACAGTCAAGCAACAGTAACATCTGAAGTCACTACTCCAGTTTCTACAGTTGCATTCGGTATTCCATCTTTCTCCATGCCAGAAGGTTGGGGCACGCCTTTCAGCTTTGGTACAGGTTTCCGCCATAATGTTTCTGGGGTTCAAACATCCACAACTGAAGCGCCTGCTGCACAAAGTTCACAGTTCACTCCAAATCAGGGGGTAACTTTTTCTCAAGTCACTATGGCACTTTCTCAACCCACTATGACGATTCCGACTCCTACGGTTCACACTGTTCCTTATGATGGCAATGAGATTTATCATGATCAAGGTGATAGCACAAATCAGCGAAGCCTTGTAGGAGATATCCAAGAACAATTCAACAAGATGCAGCTGGAAGTTAAAGCTATCCGTGGAAAAGACTTGTTTGGAAAGAATGCCCAGGAACTATGTTTGGTTCCCAGTGTACAAATACCTGCTAAATTCAAGGTCCCTGACTTTGAGAAGTACAAAGGTAGTTCTTGTCCACAAAGTCATCTTGTGATGTATGCTAGAAAGATGTCTACTTATGCAGATAATCATCAGTTGCTTATCCATTACTTTCAAGATAGTTTGACTGGTGCCGCACTGAAGTGGTACACAGGCTTGGATAGCACTAATATTCGAACATTCAATGACCTGGGTGAGGCCTTTGTCCGACAATACAAGTATAACTCGGATATGGCTCCAGACAGAGATCAGCTTCGATCCATGGCTCAGAAAGATCATGAAGCTTTCAAAGAGTATGCCCAACGATGGAGAGAAACTGCTGCTCAGATTAATCCACCGTTAAAAGAGAAAGAGATGACCAAGATCTTCTTGAATACTCTCAGTCCGTTTTATTATGAACGCATGATTGCTAGTGCTCCAAGTGATTTCACCGAAATGGTAAACATGGGGATGCGTCTAGAAGAAGGAGTCCGAACCGGACGTCTGACTAAAGAAGGTGGATCTTCAAGCGGAACCAAAAAGTTCGGAAGTGGTTTCCCAAAGAAGAAAGAACAAAGTGTTGACATGGTATCCCAAGGGAGGCCAAGAGGAAATGTCAATCGTCAGCGACAGGTTGCTTCTATCACACCAGTCGTTAATACAGCACCGAATCCGGGATTCACTCCTCAGTTTCAACAACAACAGCCTCGACAACAGGCTCAGCAGTTAAACAATAATCAGAATCGAGTACAAAGAGCTCCACAGTTTGATCCAATTCCAATGACATACACGGAATTGTACCCTGCTTTGATTGAAAAAGGTCTTGTTCAAACTAAAGCACCACCACCAATACCTGAGAGACTCCCATGGTGGTACAAAGATGAGGTCTCATGCCCTTATCATCAAGGAGCACCTGGCCATGATCTTGAGCATTGCATAGCTTTGAAATATGAAGTCCAGAGGTTGGTTAGGTCTAATCTCCTCTCTTTCAGAAATTTGAATCCTAATGTGCAAGCAAATCCGCTGCCCAATCATGGAGGGCATGTTGTAAACATGGTATATGGATGTCCTGGCCAATACCGAGTCTATAATATCAACTTCTCAAGAGCAGATTTGGTACAAATGCACGCCACTCTTTGTCGAGGGCCGAGTTTTCGCCAGCATCACTATGGTTCCTGTAGAATATGTTGTGTGGATCCTCACGGGTGTTCGATTGTGAGAAGAGATCTCCAAGTTTTGCTAGATAATGGTACTATTGAGATCTACAGAAATAGGGATGAAAATGAAGTTAACATGATAGGATGTTATCCGCATGAGCTTTTAGTCTCAGATATCAACTCGGAAATGCCTACAGTTAACGTCATCGTTCCTCATTTCAACATGCCTGAGCGCATGGAAGTTACTTACAACAAGCCGAAGGTTCCTATTGCTCCTTTGATCATTTGTCTACCTGGACCTGTTCCTTATGACTCTGACAAGGCAGTTCCATACAACTACAATGCCACAATGATAAAGGACGGACAAGAAGTTCCTTTGCCTACTCTCTCATCTGTTGTAAACATTGCTGATGTGAGTCGTGTAACAAGAAGTGGACGTGTGTATACTCCGCTACCTCCAAAGCAGCCTGTTGCTCCTGTTACCGGGCAAAATCCTGTCAATACACCAGTAGAGAATCTTGTGGAAACTCCTGTCAGTAATCCAAACACTGATGTTGGTCAATCCAGTGGAACCAATGTCAATCCCGATTTTGATGAAATTTTGAAACTTATCAAAAGAAGTGAATACAAGATTGTGGATCAGCTTATGCAGACTCCTTCGAAGATCTCAATACTTTCATTGCTGTTGAATTCAGAAGCCCACAGGGAAGCCCTGATGAAGGTCTTAGATCAAGCTTTTGTAGACCATGATGTGACTGTTGACCATTTTGATGGGATAATAGCCAACATAACAGCTTGCAACAATTTAAGCTTCTGTGATGAAGAACTCCCCGAGGAGGGTAGAAATCACAATCTTGCTTTGCACATTTCTATGAACTGTCAGTCAGACTCTTTGTCCAATGTGTTAGTAGACACCGGATCTTCCTTGAATGTGATGCCAAAGACGACTCTTGCTCGTTTGTCTTACCAAGGAATGCCTATGAAATTCAGTGGTGTGGTAGTCAAAGCATTTGATGGATCGCGAAAATCTGTTATCGGTGAAGTCAACCTTCCCATGACAATTGGTCCACATACATTTCAAATCACCTTCCAGGTCATGGACATTCAAGCTGCTTATAGCTGTCTGTTAGGACGACCATGGATCCATGAAGCAGGGGCAGTAACTTCTACGCTCCACCAAAAGTTGAAATTTGTAACAAATGGAAAATTGGTAACAATAAGTGGAGAACAAGCCTTGATGGTGAGCCATTTATCCAATTTCTCTTTCATCAGTGCTGAAGATGTGGAAGGAACTCCGTTCCAAGGTCTCTCTTTAGAAGACGAATCTTCCAAGAAGAAAGCATCGATCTCTTCTTACAAAGAGGCGGTAAAAGTAGTGAAAGATGGAACTACCACTTGTAGCGGGGAAAATCTGACATCGAAGCCATGGGATTGACTCGAATCAATATTCCGTTTTGAAATCGCCACCGCGCTTTATTTTTTCAAAGGAAAAGGGAAAAGAACGTAAAACCCAAAGTTTTGTTTTTAAAACAAGAAAGAGATCTCAGGTACGGGTGTTGATTATATGAGGGGAAGGTTTAAAGCACCCCTCATATCCGTGGTACTCCACGGGAACCTTTTTGAAAATCTGTGTTGTGTGTGTGCTAAAAAACGGTTTGTTTTATTTTTAAAATAAGCTCGGCAAAGCGTTAAGCTTTGGGCCTATATACCTCCTCGGTGCAATGGAGAAGTCAGAGCTAATGTAGTTCCGCTTTTGGGAAAAACATTTTTAAAACGAATAAACACTTTGTTGTCGTTAGAGAGAAATACTCAGCCATTGATCTTGAGCATGAGAACAAACAAGTTCTTTGCATCGCAAATGAAAGAAGGGCTCCAACTCGGATAAAATCAACGAGTATGCCACTAGCTCTCTCACGCGGAAAAGATCTCGTTATTATCAATCAATTTCAAAATCGTGGGGTATAACCACTCGTTTCGACAATTAACGGTGTCTAAACTTTTGAAGAAAAGCCACTAAGGGCGAAAGATATTTTTAAGAGAGAAAAAAAAAGGTTTTGAAAAGGTTTGCAAACATAAGAATGTTTTGGAAAAAGAGAGAAGATTTTGAAAATTTAAGAATGGGAGGAGATGAAGAGGCTAACCTAGTGCATAAAATAAAAGCTAAGGAAAGAAACGGTCTAACCAAATAAGAAGCCAACACTCGACATTAAGAGCCAAGGTAGTTTTCCCATCCTTTGGATTTATCAGTACCAACACATTAACACTTGGGGATCCAGATGAACTTATTGTCTTAGCACCATTTTTCATTAAGCACATTAAGATTCTGACGAAAGTCGGGCAGAGTAACGGCTGTTTTCGGGTAAAATCCTTATCTCAATGCCTTGGAATTAACCATCAAGGGCTTTCAAGGAAATACCTGCACACATAAACATACAACAGAACAATGCCAGACAGACAGAACAATCACAGGATAGTAATAGAATGAGTCCAGAGGTACTAGGTCCATAAGTCCGAATCTCCAAAGTGCTAGGGATAGTAACCGATAGTCCAAAGAGAGCCTTATGTATTTTTTAGATTTTGGTTATTTATTAGTGTTTTAGCAGGAAAAGATAAAGTATGGTCCAAGTGGACAAAGGAAAAATGGCGGAAAGTAAATATGATGAAATGATAAAGTAAAGCGATAAGGCGAGAAATATAAAGAGCGGTAATATAAAGGTGCGGAAATTAAAGTTAGTTGTTAAATGTTAAAGATAACCATCTTGAAACTTGTCAAGTATGTTATCAAAGTTAGTAGGAAGATCTATGGTGAGTGAATGATGTACTCGGATTTAAAGTCAATGGGGCTTATCAGAAGCTTGATAAAATCATAGCGACTACACGATAAAAACCTCCACAAGTCTTAAATCAACCGCATACAATTCTCTTCCATGTTTGATCTTTTTTATTCGGGACACGAAATATTGCGCTATGTTAAGCAGATCGCCAAGTGATTTATGTAGAAATCACCCTACAACGAGGCCGGTCAAAACTTTATGTGCTAATGCATGCGAGAAGAACGATATGTAGATCGCCTTCCGAAAGCAATACCGCACGAAAAGAAAATAGGTAACGATCTAGTCTTTACTAAGAATCCATAAGAATTCTCAAAGTATTAAGACTTTCATCGATCAAAAGAAAAAAGGAGAAGGAGAAGATAAAATGCATAAAGATAATCAACTCACACTATCATTAATATCATTCATCTAATATTATGGATTTGGTTCTTTCAAACCTATCAACATCCTAGATCCAATGATATTAATGAAATGGAGGAATAAGAATAAAATTCACAAAAGATAATCACAAGAATGAAAACAAATTGATCTAGTCTTCATCAAGAATCCATAGAATTCTCAAGATGTTAAGACTTTCATTGATCAAAGAAAACAAGATGAAAAAGATAAGAATAGAAACAAATTGATCTAGTCTTTATCAAGAATCCATAGAATTCTCAAGATATTAAGACTTTCATCGATCAAAAGAAAGATAAGATGAAGAGATAACAATGAACACAAATTGATCTAGTCTTCATCAAGAATCCATAGAATTCTCAAGATGTTAAGACTTTCATCGATCAAAAGAAAGATAAGATGAAAATAAGAATGAAAACACAAAAGATAATCAACTCACACTATCATTAATATCATTCATCTAATATTATGGATTAGGTCATTTCAAACCTATCAACATCCTAGATCCAATGATATTAATGAAGTGGAGGAAGAAGAATAAAATTCACAAAAGATAATCACAAGAATGAAAACAAATTGATCTAGTCTTCATCAAGAATCCATAGAATTCTCAAGATGTTAAGACTTTCATCGATCAAAAGAAAACAAGATGAAAAAGATAAGAATAGAGACAAATTGATCTAGTCTTTATCAAGAATTCATAGAATTCTCAAGATGTTAAGACTTTCATCGATCAAAAGAAAGATAAGATGAAAATAAGAATGAAAACACAAAAGATAATCAACTCACACTATCATTAATATCATTCATCTAATATTATGGATTAGGTCATTTCAAACCTATCAACATCCTAGATCCAATGATATTAATGAAGTGGAGGAAGTAGGAAACCAAAACAAGCATAAAAAAGGCAAAAAACCACATTCTGCCAGCAGGAAATCGATTTCATGCAGGGGGAAATCGATTTCCATAGTGCAGTTTTCAAAAAAAACAAGTTACGTTCAGCAGGAAATCGATTTCAGCCTTAAGGAAATCGATTTCCTCAGTGCAAAATCCAGCAAAAACAGCATTTAGAGGCATAAAACTTGACTTGAACAAACATACAAACACCTTATGATCACACATCAATTGGAGCACGAATTTTCCATCAAATCAACAACAAATAGCACCAATATAGCATCAAAGATGCATTGAACACAAACCACAAAGGATCTACATCATGATACACAAAAAGGATGAAGAGAATTTACCAAATCTTGCACAAACTTGGATCTACTTCAAGAATCACCAACACAAATCTTGATCTCTCAACAATTGAAGAAAAAAGAGTGAAATGGATGGTGGCTTAGCTCAAAGTTTGTGAGGTTCAAGATGTGACTCACAAACTTTATGAAAGAAAAAGAGCTTTGGTGAATTTGGTAGGGATGAGGAGAGAAATTGCAAGGGATTTGTTGGCTCTCAAAGCTTGAGAAATGAGAGAGTAGTGGGCTCTATTTATAGAATTGGAGCAAGAGTAGTGGCAATTTGGTCTTTTGGCATTTGGTAATTAGCTTGTGTTTAATTGATGATTAAAGTGGTGTTTAAATGATAAGAAAAGGTAAAATGAGGTTTAAGTGGGTTTAATGAAGGGGTTAATTTTGATGAGGTGGAAAATTGGTAAAATGATCAAAGAAAAAGGTGCCAAAATGATGTCAAGCTTCCCTCCTTATATTTTTTTGAATTTTGCCTGAAGGAAATCGATTTACCCAGGAGGGAAATCGATTTCACTCTGTTCCAGAAGAGAAATTGGCGCAAAATACACTAGGGAAATCGATTTACCCAGGAGGGAAATCGATTTCATGCTGTCCAGAATGTGATTTTGGTGAAGATTGCTGCAGGGAAATCGATTTACCCAGTAGGGAAATCGATTTCATCAGTCAGAAAAGTGAAAAATGCCTTGCTTATTGCATGTCTTGGCTTGGTACCTACAAAACAAAAGCCTACAAAGAAACGAAGCAATATTTTTGGTATTTGGGTTAGTATAATATGCATACAAGATAAACAATCATTGGTGCTTGATGGTCCCTCTTATTGATGAGGTGAGTGCAACACCATAAACAAAACTTCCAAGTGAAGCTCTTGATTAGTGATTGAGATGTGAATGATATAGGATCTTAGGGTCAAAAATTGGGGTATGACAGATGCCCCTATTTAAGTTTCTTCGATTTGGAGATACGATGATTGGAAATCTTCGTTTTGACAAAAATCGAAGAGACTTAAATATATAAAACACAATTTTTGATCCTAAGATGCAATGCAATGTTAATGAATGCATGTGATGATAATGATAACACTGGGGAGTATCAGGTGATCCACTGGGGAAAACAAATGTCTTGATATAACTCCGCTGGGGAAACAGATGTCTTGCAAGTAGGAACTCCTCTGAGGAAGGCAAGACTTTGTTGGAGACGGAACTTTTAGTGGGAAAAGAAATTTCTCTGGGGAAACACTTCGCGTCAGAGAGGTTAGAGCATCCTCTTTCACTGGGGATGAGAAAAGGGGTCATCCTCTTTCACTGGGGATGAGAAAAGGGGTCATCCTCTTTCACTGGGGATGAGAAAAGGGGTCATCCTCTTTCACTGGGGATGAGACAGTATGTATCTGAATACCCATCTTCTGTTAACAGAAATCAGATCATCGTACCACTGATGAAGAGATGTACCGCCGTACCACTGACGATAACACATACCCACGTTCCACTGAAGGTATTAAGGAGATATACCACCGTACCACTGATGATATAAAAGGAGATGATTCATCGACGTACCACTGACGATGAAAGAGATGTACCGCCGTACCACTGACGATAACACATACCCACGTTCCACTGAAGGTATTAAGGAGATATACCACCGTACCACTGATGATATAAAAGGAGATGATTCATCGACGTACCACTGACGATGAAAGAGATGTACCGCCGTACCACTGACGATAACACATACCAACGTTCCACTGAAGGCATGAAGAGATATATACCACCGTACCACTGATGATATAAGGAGATGTAATTCATCGACGTACCACTGACGATGAAAGAGATGTACCGCCGTACCACTGACGATAACACATACCAACGTTCCACTGAAGGCATGAAGAGATATATACCACCGTACCACTGATGATATAAAAGGAGATAATTCATCGACGTACCACTGAAGATGAAAGAGATGTACCGCCGTACCACTGACGATAACACATACCCACGTTCCACTGAAGGTATTAAGGAGATATACCACCGTACCACTGATGATATAAAAGGAGATGATTCATCGACGTACCACTGAAGATGAAAGAGATGTACCGCCGTACCACTGACGATAACACATACCCACGTTCCACTGAAGGTATTAAGGAGATATACCACCGTACCACTGATGATATAAAAGGAGATGATTCATCGACGTACCACTGACGATGAAAGAGATGTACCGCCGTACCACTGACGATAACACATACCCACGTTCCACTGAAGGTATTAAGGAGATATACCACCGTACCACTGATGATATAAAAGGAGATAATTCATCGACGTACCACTGAAGATGAAAGATAACAAAATACACCAACGTTCCACTGAAGGTGAACTACCAACGTCCCACTGGAGGTAGAAAGAGATGTATCGCCGTACCACTAACGATAACACATACCCACGTTCCACTGAAGGTTTTGAAGAGAAATACATCGACGTACCACTGACGATGAAGATAACAAAATACACCAACGTTCCACTGAAGGTGAACTACCAACGTCCCACTGGAGGTAGAAAGAGATGCCTCTTCGTATCACTGATGGTGAAGAGCAATCAATAATGATTTGAGGATGCCAACACAAATGCATAATCTCAATATTCATTGTCCAGCAACCAAAATTCAATCCATGAACAAATGGAAAGAAGCTGCCTCAAAAAGACTGGACCAAGTGAGGGAAAAAACTCACTGGTATTCTGTTCGTAGACATCTGAACAGAATAACTGAAACATATTATCCACCTAGAAACAAATTCAATGGGGATTTTCAAGGAAAGTGAGCTTTTTCTGCTTGACTGCAAACTGTCACTTATACTGAAGCGACTTACCATTTGCTGAGCTTCTTCCATTTGGGAATCAAGAAGTTCATAAAGCCTGAGAGATTATCACTTGCTTTGAGGATAAGATTGATATGTGGAGACATACAAACTTGCTCAAATAAAGAGGCTTGCATTCGTTGTCAACAAAACATGCTAAGGACAGAACCTGCCTCTTGCTTTCAAGTACAAATTCCAACGGAGTGCAATGACAACACTGGTGGGAAATAAGCCTTTCAATATCTGATAAGAACATCAATCACAAATGAATTCTCCATTATTGGGGAAAGCAGAATCCTCAAGAGGTGCAAAATAAATGCCTTCTCAATCTAGGTTTCCCAGCCTAGAGAGGTTCAAAATAGTATTGCAAGAGACCAAAGTTCAGCTCCAAGAACAAACTGGACAAAAACGGCCAAACAAAGCTTTGCCCCTTGAGGAATAAACTCAACTGGGGATTAATTCCATCCTAACAAATGAGATGAGGAGGAACACCGAAGCAAAATTCTTCCACGAGGAACAAACTCATTGGGGATTATCAGTCTCTGCAAGGAATTTACAGATCATCCCCTTCTTATCAAAAGATCGGGCAACACCCCAAGCTCTATTATGGGGAATCAGAGAAAATTTCTTTGGAGAAAATCACCATTATGAACTTGCAGAGGAACTAAGAAGTTAACATCAAAGCAAACAAGTTAACATGCAGGGGATTTTAGTTCAAAACTCAACACAAGGTGAGAAAGAAAACCCAACAGTCAACCGTTGTCTCAAAACTTCTTGGTAGAGAGTGACATACTCTGGATTAATCATGGCAACAACCTTTGTACTTCAAGCTAATGAGATGATCAAGGTAACTTCTGATTCACAACTTGCCCCAGACTACGTATTCTATGAGAGGAGACTACCTCAAAAAGGTTCATAGAGATCCTTGGCGTCATGAAGACTTGGAATAATCTGCCCCAGATCAACAGATTCTTGGAGAGATTTGTCAAATCTCGACGTAACTGCCCCAGATTGACTAAACTTGGCACATTCTTTTACTCGACAAAGTCTTCGAGATTTGCCCCATGATGGTAATCAAACTTGCAAAAGTATTATACTGGGAAAACAGCATGCCTCTGGCAATGTTTTAGTTTTCTACTGATGATCAGATGTAAACTTCCTGGATGTCAAACAAATGTTTACAAGCAGAAAAATGTTTATTATGAGAATGATAATGAAAATGCAACAATTATGTAAGTCTTGAAGTTTCGAAAAGATGTCGCATAACTTTGTGAATGAATCACTAGTTAAGAGATGACATTGATTTTTTTTATTTTTTATGCATATGATACCAACACAAGTTTTCAGCATAACTGATAGGAGTCAGGAACGCTTTCTTGTTTAAGTATGCTCTCGAAATAAACCCTGCTTCAATTAGGACTTTTGAGGGTTGTAACGTGGCCTGGTTCACGGTTTTCAGAAAAAAAAATTTTAGGCTCAAAGTTTATTTAGCCCACCCCATCTTCGTGATGTTCTCCAGTCCTACGTTCAGTTAATTCAACATGAGTATTCACCTCTCAAAAGGATTTTGTGCCATTAAGGACCTGATGAAGCTTTCTTGGAGTAGCAGTCACCCTTTTGTCTTCATTTTTGTATTCACAGAGATTTGTTCATTGTTGAGGACTTTTGCTTTGTAGTCCTTTCTTTTCACTTTTCACTCTTTTCTCTTTTTTTTTTTTTTTTTTTTTTTTTTATTATTTTGATTTGAACAAATCGTATGATATTGACTTTGTCTTGACTTGTTGAGAGGGTTGTGACTGCCTCATTCCTTGGCGTATGGAGGAAAACCATTGTGGTTTCACATTTTCCAGTCTTTTGATGCGCGGGGAATAACCATTGTGGTTTCCCATGATCCAACCATTGATGTGGATATGACATGCTTGACCTTTGGATGCACAATCCTTTTTGAAATATGAACACTCGGTCAAATTAACTGAACACTACCCTGCCCCAGGTTAAAAATTAGGGTTTTTTCATTTAGAAAAGAAACTCCTACTTCAAGGCTCAAAGGGGTTAACAAGGGATTATCTTCCTTATATCTCCGGTGTTTGGGAATTTGAAACAATGCCTGTACATCATCAGCAGGGTTTTATTCAAGAGCATATAACCAGAAATTTTGCGTTTTCAGATCATCATCCTCCCTCCAATCTTTGCATGAGCAAGAGTTTGGCAAAAGCAATTGGTATCATAATGCATACAAACAAATAAACATGAGTGAAACGAATGGATTACTTCAAGACAAACATTATTGTTGCATTAGCATTAACATTCAAAAATAAACAAGTTTCTACATGCAAACAATGCATTTGAAAAACAAGTAATATTACAAATGAAAATCAGTAAGAATACTAAAAAAACTGAGAAGGCTTTCTCCATCTGGGTTTGTGCTGAAGGAAACATCTTTCAAACTTCAGGCTACCATCAATAGTGATTCATTCATGCTTTGGCAAAGAATTGGCTTGAACATCAGGGCCAATGTCTCGGAAAGACAAAATACCAGCACGAGTCAATCTTTGAACTTCAACCTTTAGAGCCCAACAATCTTCTAAACTGTGTCCGGGAGCATCCTGATGAAAAGCGCAAGTAACATCAGCATTGTACCACCATGGAATCTTCTCTGGAATTGGAGGTGGTGACCTTGTCTGAACCAAATTCTTATGAATTAGAGCAGGGAACAATTCTGTGTAGGTCATAGGGATAGGATCAAAATTAGGCTTTCGAGATTGATTTTGCTCATTCAGTGGAGGAGCTTGTTGCCGAGTACTTTGCTGATAATCTGGAGTTGCATGAATTGAATTGGATACAGGAATGATATAGGAAACATGATGATGTTGATGATGATTGTTTCCTCCCCTGATTCTCTTCTTTGAAAAGTCATTACCAAACTTCTTCACACTACCAGCTGAGTTACCTTCTTCAAACAAACATTCCTTTCGGACATCCTTTTCTAGAAGCGCTTTCATACCCACCTCTCTGTGGAAGTCAGCAGGTGTACTGACTACTGTCCCCTTGGGAAAGAACGAGTTCAGAGTTTCAAGAAAGACCTTTGCCATCCTTTCTTCCATCATAGGAGGATTGACTTGGGCAGCAACTAGAGCCTCAACCAGAGCAGTCAGATGCTCCATACCAGCCTTCAAAGTAACCACCTCTTTGCGGAGTTCAAGAATCTCTTGTTTGATACTTTCCATTTCTTCTTAGCACGAGCGTTGCACTGATGATACCAGGAGAAAGGAAATAAGGCTCTGGAAAACTTCTTTAGAAAGCAAGACCAAATGCAGAATGATGCATGCAATGCAAATAATTTGTTTTTTTTTTTTTTTTTTTTTTTTTATTTGAGTTTCAAGGAACTTGAGATATTAACTTGAAAACACTCAAACATTGGACTAAAGCTTTGATTAAGTTATCATCAAAATCAATCATCCATTTTGGTGGATTAGAATTTTCACTCCATCAACACCCAAGATCCATTGAGTTTGATGAAACTTATGATGTTTACAAGGAAAGACCTCTAAGTTCCTTGAAAATCAAAAGAAAAAGAGTTTTCATGGATGCATGAATGCATGGTTTATGCATCAACCACAACCAAGAGCACACAAGGTCACATAAGATCATAGTTCAAAGGTTCGACGTCACGAGCATGGAGCCATGGTCTAACCATCCCAAAAGGTATGATCTAGGGAGTTTTGTACCTGCCAATCGGGTTCTACAAAGGTTCCCAGAGTTTTCAATCTTCTATCGGATATTACCGGCACGCACAATTGCTCATGGGCGCCAATAATATGCCTAAAAAGACCTCGTCTGATCGTAGTATCGCATGACAACAAGCTCAAATTGGTACTTGATCTTGTTTCTGCACTACATCCTAAAAAAGGCTTAGATTGGTTTAAAGGGTTCTAGGCCATTCAGCTTCTACGGACACTCACTATTGAAAGTAATAGCGTTATCACGATGGTTCGTAACAACCTCTACTACCTTCCATGAGGCCTCCACTGATTGGGGTTCCACCATATGACGCTCATGGTAAGGATTGCTCCTGACATGCGACTATTGGTCTTACCACCTCCTATCTCAAGTTACTCACCAAAGTTCGGGTTAGAACTTTATCTCATCACAGAGGAACCATCGAGCACCAAAAAGAAAAAAAAAGAAGATAAACAAACAAAGCACACAATAATATATACAAATACAAAACACACAGATAAACAAAAATAGGCTTAACACACTTAAAACTGGATCCCCAGTGAAGTCGCCATTTTTCTGTAGCGGGGAAAATCTGACATCGAAGCCATGGGATTGACTCGAATCAATATTCCGTTTTGAAATCGCCACCGCGCTTTATTTTTTCAAAGGAAAAGGGAAAAGAACGTAAAACCCAAAGTTTTGTTTTTAAAACAAGAAAGAGATCTCAGGTACGGGTGTTGATTATATGAGGGGAAGGTTTAAAGCACCCCTCATATCCGTGGTACTCCACGGGAACCTTTTTGAAAATCTGTGTTGTGTGTGTGCTAAAAAACGGTTTGTTTTATTTTTAAAATAAGCTCGGCAAAGCGTTAAGCTTTGGGCCTACATACCTCCTCGGTGCAATGGAGAAGTCAGAGCTAATGTAGTTCCGCTTTTGGGAAAAACATTTTTAAAACGAATAAACACTTTGTTGTCGTTAGAGAGAAATACTCAGCCATTGATCTTGAGCATGAGAACAAACAAGTTCTTTGCATCGCAAATGAAAGAAGGGCTCCAACTCGGATAAAATCAACGAGTATGCCACTAGCTCTCTCACGCGGAAAAGATCTCGTTATTATCAATCAATTTCAAAATCGTGGGGTATAACCACTCGTTTCGACAATTAACGGTGTCTAAACTTTTGAAGAAAAGCCACTAAGGGCGAAAGATATTTTTAAGAGAGAAAAAAAAAGGTTTTGAAAAGGTTTGCAAACATAAGAATGTTTTGGAAAAAGAGAGAAGATTTTGAAAATTTAAGAATGGGAGGAGATGAAGAGGCTAACCTAGTGCATAAAATAAAAGCTAAGGAAAGAAACGGTCTAACCAAATAAGAAGCCAACACTCGACATTAAGAGCCAAGGTAGTTTTCCCATCCTTTGGATTTATCAGTACCAACACATTAACACTTGGGGATCCAGATGAACTTATTGTCTTAGCACCATTTTTCATTAAGCACATTAAGATTCTGACGAAAGTCGGGCAGAGTAACGGCTGTTTTCGGGTAAAATCCTTATCTCAATGCCTTGGAATTAACCATCAAGGGCTTTCAAGGAAATACCTGCACACATAAACATACAACAGAACAATGCCAGACAGACAGAACAATCACAGGATAGTAATAGAATGAGTCCAGAGGTACTAGGTCCATAAGTCCGAATCTCCAAAGTGCTAGGGATAGTAACCGATAGTCCAAAGAGAGCCTTATGTATTTTTTAGATTTTGGTTATTTATTAGTGTTTTAGCAGGAAAAGATAAAGTATGGTCCAAGTGGACAAAGGAAAAATGGCGGAAAGTAAATATGATGAAATGATAAAGTAAAGCGATAAGGCGAGAAATATAAAGAGCGGTAATATAAAGGTGCGGAAATTAAAGTTAGTTGTTAAATGTTAAAGATAACCATCTTGAAACTTGTCAAGTATGTTATCAAAGTTAGTAGGAAGATCTATGGTGAGTGAATGATGTACTCGGATTTAAAGTCAATGGGGCTTATCAGAAGCTTGATAAAATCATAGCGACTACACGATAAAAACCTCCACAAGTCTTAAATCAACCGCATACAATTCTCTTCCATGTTTGATCTTTTTTATTCGGGACACGAAATATTGCGCTATGTTAAGCAGATCGCCAAGTGATTTATGTAGAAATCACCCTACAACGAGGCCGGTCAAAACTTTATGTGCTAATGCATGCGAGAAGAACGATATGTAGATCGCCTTCCGAAAGCAATACCGCACGAAAAGAAAATAGGTAACGATCTAGTCTTTACTAAGAATCCATAAGAATTCTCAAAGTATTAAGACTTTCATCGATCAAAAGAAAAAAGGAGAAGGAGAAGATAAAATGCATAAAGATAATCAACTCACACTATCATTAATATCATTCATCTAATATTATGGATTTGGTTCTTTCAAACCTATCAACATCCTAGATCCAATGATATTAATGAAATGGAGGAATAAGAATAAAATTCACAAAAGATAATCACAAGAATGAAAACAAATTGATCTAGTCTTCATCAAGAATCCATAGAATTCTCAAGATGTTAAGACTTTCATTGATCAAAGAAAACAAGATGAAAAAGATAAGAATAGAAACAAATTGATCTAGTCTTTATCAAGAATCCATAGAATTCTCAAGATATTAAGACTTTCATCGATCAAAAGAAAGATAAGATGAAGAGATAACAATGAACACAAATTGATCTAGTCTTCATCAAGAATCCATAGAATTCTCAAGATGTTAAGACTTTCATCGATCAAAAGAAAGATAAGATGAAAATAAGAATGAAAACACAAAAGATAATCAACTCACACTATCATTAATATCATTCATCTAATATTATGGATTAGGTCATTTCAAACCTATCAACATCCTAGATCCAATGATATTAATGAAGTGGAGGAAGAAGAATAAAATTCACAAAAGATAATCACAAGAATGAAAACAAATTGATCTAGTCTTCATCAAGAATCCATAGAATTCTCAAGATGTTAAGACTTTCATCGATCAAAAGAAAACAAGATGAAAAAGATAAGAATAGAGACAAATTGATCTAGTCTTTATCAAGAATTCATAGAATTCTCAAGATGTTAAGACTTTCATCGATCAAAAGAAAGATAAGATGAAAATAAGAATGAAAACACAAAAGATAATCAACTCACACTATCATTAATATCATTCATCTAATATTATGGATTAGGTCATTTCAAACCTATCAACATCCTAGATCCAATGATATTAATGAAGTGGAGGAAGTAGGAAACCAAAACAAGCATAAAAAAGGCAAAAAACCACATTCTGCCAGCAGGAAATCGATTTCATGCAGGGGGAAATCGATTTCCATAGTGCAGTTTTCAAAAAAAACAAGTTACGTTCAGCAGGAAATCGATTTCAGCCTTAAGGAAATCGATTTCCTCAGTGCAAAATCCAGCAAAAACAGCATTTAGAGGCATAAAACTTGACTTGAACAAACATACAAACACCTTATGATCACACATCAATTGGAGCACGAATTTTCCATCAAATCAACAACAAATAGCACCAATATAGCATCAAAGATGCATTGAACACAAACCACAAAGGATCTACATCATGATACACAAAAAGGATGAAGAGAATTTACCAAATCTTGCACAAACTTGGATCTACTTCAAGAATCACCAACACAAATCTTGATCTCTCAACAATTGAAGAAAAAAGAGTGAAATGGATGGTGGCTTAGCTCAAAGTTTGTGAGGTTCAAGATGTGACTCACAAACTTTATGAAAGAAAAAGAGCTTTGGTGAATTTGGTAGGGATGAGGAGAGAAATTGCAAGGGATTTGTTGGCTCTCAAAGCTTGAGAAATGAGAGAGTAGTGGGCTCTATTTATAGAATTGGAGCAAGAGTAGTGGCAATTTGGTCTTTTGGCATTTGGTAATTAGCTTGTGTTTAATTGATGATTAAAGTGGTGTTTAAATGATAAGAAAAGGTAAAATGAGGTTTAAGTGGGTTTAATGAAGGGGTTAATTTTGATGAGGTGGAAAATTGGTAAAATGATCAAAGAAAAAGGTGCCAAAATGATGTCAAGCTTCCCTCCTTATATTTTTTTGAATTTTGCCTGAAGGAAATCGATTTACCCAGGAGGGAAATCGATTTCACTCTGTTCCAGAAGAGAAATTGGCGCAAAATACACTAGGGAAATCGATTTACCCAGGAGGGAAATCGATTTCATGCTGTCCAGAATGTGATTTTGGTGAAGATTGCTGCAGGGAAATCGATTTACCCAGTAGGGAAATCGATTTCATCAGTCAGAAAAGTGAAAAATGCCTTGCTTATTGCATGTCTTGGCTTGGTACCTACAAAACAAAAGCCTACAAAGAAACGAAGCAATATTTTTGGTATTTGGGTTAGTATAATATGCATACAAGATAAACAATCATTGGTGCTTGATGGTCCCTCTTATTGATGAGGTGAGTGCAACACCATAAACAAAACTTCCAAGTGAAGCTCTTGATTAGTGATTGAGATGTGAATGATATAGGATCTTAGGGTCAAAAATTGGGGTATGACACCACTGGCTGGGGGCAAGTTGTGATCCCGACCAAGAATGAAACTAGAGCAGGACTCGGATGTTCACCAACATTCTCAAACTGCACCAAGAAGGATGAAACCCTTCGTCCGATCAAAGAAACGTTCCATAGTGGAGGGTTCCTTAACCCAATTCCTCAAGAGGTTAATGTCCTTATTGAAGAATGCATAGAAGAAGGTCTCTCCGATACTGAAGAAGAATGGAAATGTTATCTCAATGACTCGGGATACATATCTCAGGAAGAACCATATCCTCCGTCAGAGAAATCCAAAGGCAATGAAACTGAGCCTGTTCCTGCAGAAATATGGGACACTTTGGGACAACCAAGTGGAAAATTTGATTATATGGTGAAATACACTGCACCTGAAAGTTACAAGATTGCGATTGAGGATATCCAACCAACTGGATGGGGAGATTCCTTTGAATATGATAGTCAACCAGAAGAGGTTTATCAGCCCTGTCAATTTTCTCAGCAGCCTGAAATTACTGAAGATTTCGGATTTAATGCATCTGCCAAGGTTTATAATCCTGAAGGTGGTTATTATCACATAAATGCCATTTTTGAAGATGAGGGGGAAGATGGTCCCGCAACTGACTCAGAAAGTGTCGCTGACAATGAGTCTCTTCATCCTGAAGACTGGGAAATACATCCTGAAAATTCTGAAGATTGTGACTCGTCTTATGCTCTTCAAGAAGTAGAAGAAGACCGTTTCAACTCTACAAAGAACAAGGGTGACAAACCAGGACCTTCAAATCCTGCTCGACCAGCGGTCAATGTCAATACTGAAGGCAATCCTGAGGATAATTTTCCTGAATACATAATGCACAGAGGAGTTCGTTGCTACTGGAAAGCTGTCGACGTTCCGAATGTTGTTCGCCGCTCAAAGTAATCACCTCGCTGTTATTTTGACCTCCTGCCTTGCCCAAAGCAGAGAGATGTTTTATAGGGCTTTGCTTTTAAATGTTCCGCCCAAATAACTTTGTGTATAGGGCTTTGTTTTTAAAAGTTTCCCTCTTTGTCCTGCCCAAGACAAATGAGTTTGTGTTTAGGGCTTTGTTTCAAAAATGAATCATAAATAAAGTGTCATTTTGAATTCCCTACATTATGTGTTTTATTTTGTGCTTTTTTCTGGAAATGGTGATCCTAAAAAACCAAAATAAAAGAAAAAAATTTTTTCAAAAAAAAATCTGCATACACTCCTGCATTCATAAAATTTCTGAAATAAATATAAATCACATGTGCAGATTTACTATTGATAAACCCATTGAATGCAATAACCCTATGCCCTCTCCCAACTTTGAGTTTCCTGTGTTCGAAGCCGAAGAAGAGGAAGAAGAGGAGATCTCGGACGAGATCTCTCGATTACTTAAGCACGAGGAAAAAGCCATTCTGCCTCACAAAGAGCCTTTAGAAAAGATCAACTTGGGTTCTGAAGAAGACAAAAAAGAAGTGACCATTGGATCACTGCTTGATGCTGATATCAAGAGTAAGTTGACAGACCTTCTCAAAGAATATGTTGACGTGTTTGCCTGGTCCTACCAAGACATGCCTGGGTTGGATACCAATATTGTTCAGCATTACTTGCCATTGAAGCCAGAATGTCCGCCGGTTAAGCAGAAATTGCGAAGGACTCACCCTGATATGGCTAACAAGATCAAAGTAGAAGTTCAAAAACAGCTCGACGCAGGTTTTCTTGTCACCTCAGAATATCCTCAATGGTTGGCCAACATAGTGCCGGTTCCGAAGAAAGATGGCAAAGTCAGAATGTGTGTTGACTACCGTGACTTGAATAAGGCCAGTCCAAAAGATGACTTTCCATTACCACATATTGATGTCATACCCTAATTTTTGACCCCCCTGAGATGACATATCTTCAGGATTTTTCATCAGGTCAAGACAAGTACCCAGAGCAGTCATTTCTCCATCTGGTACCTAATCGAGGATGCTCAAAGACAAGAAAGTTCAGGCAAAGGATCAATCAATACAAAGACTAGTCTCTAATACAATCATGGGGCTCAAAAACTTCACTTTTCTCATCTATGATTGATTAGACATCCAGTCATATGAGTACAGGTTTACTCAGGTCACCAGACTAAGGTTTTGAGCCTATCAAGGACTAAAATCAGGGATCACTTTTGGGAAACCCTAAAAAGCCCCAGGGAACCATTCAAAAACATCAATCATCTTCAAATAACTCATATGACAAGATCTACTGGACATCACACTTCAATTCAAAGTCTACAGTCATTATTTTCACATGGTCGACAAATTAGGGTTTTGACCTAATTCACCAAGATAGTTGACTTCTGATCAGGGCATGAATCCAAAACTCAAGACATGATTCAAGAGTCTCTACTACCTCAATATAATCCATTTATATCATCCATTTGGGGAGAAGATCTTATTTCTACACAAAAGCCCAAAAATTCACTTTGTCAGGAAAAAGTCAACTGTGAAGGATCATCATTGACTTTTAAGGTTTTTGGTCAAAAAATGACTTTCAAAGATCAATATCATCAATATATGGATGTCAAAGTCATTTGGCCAAAGAAATTCAAAGAAATTCATCAAAGAGCGAAAAGTCGGGAATTAGGGTTTTTGAAGGCATGGTGAGATCTCAAAATTTCACCTACACAACTCAAAAAACTTCCAACATGAAAGTTGTAGATCTTGCAAAATAAAACAACATCTTACAAAGGAACTTTTTTCAAAAGATCAACCATTTATGAAGTTTTTGGAAATTTTGAAGTTTAGGTCCTAAACACTTAGAAATTTTTCTAAGTGTTTTAACCTAGTTTTCATCCAACTTTAGGCTCATTTTTCACAAATTTCCTAAATGATTCTGAAGAAGACATAAACTAATGATTTGAAGTAGATGTTTAGGGCTTTCCAAATTGTGTTCAACCATCTCCAAATTCAATTTGAGCTAGGAGTTATGCTTGTTCAAAGTTGGCCTCATGAAGTAAAATTATAGGTCATGGACACTTTTGGACTTTGCAAATTTTGTGCAAATAACCTCTCTTATGGATGCTACACGACCCATAACACATCTGAAACCATGCCATGCATTCATTTTCACCATGCCATAAGGATTGAAGAAGATTCTAAAAACAAGAACATGTGATTATGTAATGATTACATTTGTGAATTTATGGCAAATTGATGAGTCACCCAAGGAATCTTCTCACCAACCAATTAGAGCTCATTTCTGGCTCAGAATTGTCCCCTAAGATCAAGCAAAATCGAGGGCTAGGGGATTGATCAAATGGAATCAAAATTCTCATCATTGCATAAGAGATATTTGCAAAATTCCTTCATGGCTAAGAAAGCAAATCAACTTCACTAAGGAAGCTCACTCCTCTGCAGCTATACTGATCCATTTGCCTATAAATACAGATGCATTCCTCATTCAAAAAACACACCAAAGCAACCATATTACTTGCTTTCTCCTTCTCTCCTCTTGTTCATTGTTTTTCAAAGTTCTTTGGCAAGAAGAATCGATTTCTTCAAACCAAAGCATATCTTTGGGAAGTGAGCATTCTAACATCTCAAGGGAGGTCATTTGAGGTGATCCAAGCACCTGGATCACTTCTGTAGGTGGAGGAACACCATTGTTGCTCTCACTTTGGAGCACTTGCAGTTGGAGGTCCATGGAGTGATTCAGAAGGTTTCAAGGCAAGCCAATCATCCAGACACACTCCTCAGGTCATAGTGAAGCTAACCAGATGGCTGCAGCTCATCTGTAACTCAGGATTCAACAACCTCCATGTCCACTTGAAGCTCAAATCGAGGGAGGTCCATAGAACAATTCAGAAGGATTCAGGCTACAATAAGCATCCAGTTAGCATCATTGAGCCTCAGGGAAGCTATTGAGATCATTCATTCAAACCCAGGTGCTCTCAATCATCCTCACGATCTCCATTTTCAGAGGTAAGTTTCTGAACTTCACCTCTCTAATTTAAGCACCTTTTGTGAAATAGCTCGATTCTATCTTGTTCAGCATCATCAGAGGATTGAAAACCCTCTATCATCATCCATTTATCTTTCAGTATAGTCATTTAATTTAATTTTGAAATTTTAGGGTTCTTCACGTATTTTAGGTAATTCAGTAGATGTAGTTAATATAAATTCATGTTAGTTACATATTTGAAATCGTGAGAGAATTTAGAGCAAGTTTGGTCTTTACATCTTTGCAAATGGTTGAGAATTGAGAGAGTTCAGAAATTCAAAAATCCAAAAGCTAGAGGTTGAAGACAACAATGGTGGTGGCGCGCAAAATTCAAATCCAGGGCTAAAGTTTATTTTATTTTGAATGGTAGTTGTTTCATAAACGACTAAATCGTTATAGCCCAGTGGTAAAGAGTGTTTGTGTGTTGCGCGTGCCCAAGGTCTGGGGTTCGAATCCCCCTCGCCCCAGACCTTTTGATTTTATTTCTTTTTTTCTCCTCTATGCATTAGACAACATACATATTGCAATGGATTCCCTTCTATAACACCATGCGCGCGTTGGCTGATTGGTGTGTGTTTTGATTGTTGGCTTCAAGGGCGTGGGTTCAAACCATGGTGAGGCCAAAACATTATTTTTTATCACTTTTCCTCTTCATTTTCTTCACAACTTTAACCAATTATTTAACTTATCAAATTAATTCATTTTGACTTCATTTTTTAAACACTTGTTGATTCATATATATATTTTATAAATAATCAAAAAAATCATAAAAATATTATTTATTTCATGTATTTTAATTAGGTTTAAAATAGTATGTTTTAAATGTTTTCTTAAATACTTTAAAATATATATATTCATTTTGTTTTAACCTAATTACTTTGTGAATAATGTTATGATAAAAACCCTATTTATTTAGGTCTTAATTAGGTATAGATTTCATCTTTGCCTTAATTAAGTTGACTTTTGTCAATCTACAAAATTGTTTTCAATCTCCGATTAAACAGATGATTAAGGTTTTCAAACAACAAAACCTTATATCATTTCAATCTTTTCTTCAACTATTTTCATAAACAGTAAATCATTTTTAAGTGGGCCTCTAATAGAGTGTAAGTCCCAAAAACCTTCTCTTCTTAGCTTGTTTTCAAAACTGTATTTTCAAAATCTTCTTTCTGTTTTCAAAAACATTCTTCTGGTATTTGAAGGGCATTATTCCCGGTGAAACTCTTCAGATACCTATGTGACCTTTGTCCATCTTCACTTCTTCTGTTTTCAAAAAAACCATTAACTGTTTATCATATATATTCACCTGTTATCAACAAAAACAACAAAAATTACTGTTGAGGCTCTGTACATACTTCTTCAATGGCCTCCACTCCATCCAGGTTAGGCTTTACAAGCTTTCAATTTACAGTCTTTATTTAAATTACTGTCAAATATAAACTGTGCATATATTAGTTTAGAACTACGTTTGAGTGTAAACCCTAGGACAGTTAAACTATATATATATTATAGGAATATGGCCTAGGATTGAGAATGTCTTCCCGGTGAAGGCTCTTTCCTAATTAGAGATCTGTAGTTCAAACCCCCAAGATGAATTATTCCCGGTGAAACATCTTGGCAAAAGCCTTAGAATCCAAATAAATAGGACACATCCACCCAAAGAGGAATTATTCCCGGTGAAACCTCTTACCCATTTGCTTAGAGCCAAAATAAGTTCAAAACTACATAAGCTTTCTCTTGTGCTATAACAAGGACCCTCGATTAGCCTCCTCTTGGGCTTTGTACAAGGACCCACAGGCTTCTTAAAAGCATTTCCAGCTTCCTCTTGAGCTTGTATACAAGGACCCATCAGGTTTCTTATAAACATAGGCACAGGTCTTTAGTCACCTTCTAACATACCCTGGTGAGTTTCTTCCAATTTAAACCAGACTTTAAACAAGCTAAGTTTGTCTCAATTTTGCATTGAGTACACCTTTTGGAATGAGAGACATGGACAGTCTCTGTCACCCTTATCTTCATCAATCCTCCTTAGTAGAGTCTAGGATCTATGTTTTGGTCATCCTCAGCATTGAGTCAGCCTTCATCTTGGGCTTTAAACAAAGAGTCTTCACTAGATAATCTTTCTGCCATCCACTTTTCAATCATTAAAAATCCCTGGAAAGGGTTAGCCTCCAAAGTCAATTAAAATCAATCCATCATTTCAATAAAAACCCCTGGAAAGGGTTAGCCTCCAAAGTCAATTAATAAAATGTCAAAAAAATAAATAGATTTCATTCTCTTAGGAGATAATTTCCCCAATAGAGTCAAAACCCCTGGAAAGGGTCAGCCTCCAAAAAACATCATAAAGTCAGTCTTTTAACAGACAAATTCACCAGTTGGGTCAAAATCCCTGGAAAGGGTTAGCTTCCAAAAAAGAACAGTCTTTTTAATCTCCAGTAGAGTTAAAACCAACAAAAACAGTTAGCCTCAACCTTGGGCTTCATACAAGGCACCAAACAATAAAACCCCCTGTCAAAAGTCTGCCTCAACCTTGGGCATTGTACAAGGCAGATAATAGAGTCTCCCCAGTGAGTTCTTCATCACTTAGCAGCCTCAACCTTGGGCTTCGTACAAGGCAGATAAACCATACCTCCATGTGTCAAAGATTCCTAACCCTTAGGATCTTTCCCCATATAGTCATCCATACTCAATTCATTTATTTAAAAGTCTGCCACAACCTTGGGCTTTGTACAAGGCAGAAAATAATGTTTTCCCTAGCAACAGTCAGCCACAACCTTGGGCTTTATACAAGGCACATAAATAGAGTCTCCCTCAGTAGAGTCAGCCTCAATTCTGGGCTTTGTACAGAACACCAAATAAAATCCATTAAATAAACATTTTCCAAGTAGAGTCAGCCTCAATTCTGGGCTTTGTACAGAACACAAAAATACCCTGTAATTAATCCTCAGTAGAGTCATCTCCCAGAGTCAATAATATTAATTAATCAATCAAAAAGCCTCAAGCTTGGGCCTCATACAAGCCAGCTAAAGTCAAATCTTTCATACAGTAGATAGACATAGCTTATCTCTATAAAGAGATATTTTTACTACTCTACCACATTCAAACAAACAAACATTTCAATTTCAATTTCAATCAAAGTCTCCCATTTAGGATTCTGAAAGACATGCTCTGGCACATCCCCAGACTTGTACACTTTCCCTAATTTGGACGAGCATCTTTCTTTCATTTAAGAGGCATCTGACTGGCATACTTGCACACACACAAGTAAGGTCCCCCTCTTGAATGAAATGAATCCAGTTATTCTGTCACTCTTTCAAAATGTTTGTGGTAGAATAGTACAAATACCTCTCTGTAGAGATAATTTCATGTCTCTTTACTGTAAACAGAGATTTAATTCAAAGCTTCAACCTTGAGCTTCAAGCAAGGCACCAAAAAACATTAATTTCCCTAGTTAGTTCCCCGAACTACATTAAGCTCTGACTTCCACTAGGGATATGTAGGCATGAGGTTCACAAGGAATCTCAGCGAGCTAATAAAATACCAAAAATAGTCAGTCTGTCTGTCTTTTCAAATCAATTCAATTCCTTCTCCTAACACAAAGGAGAAACTTTCCCAATCATTAGCAATAAACACAAACACAATGACACAGAGAAGGTTCCTGTAGAGTACTACAGATATGTAGGGTGTTTAAACACTTCCCTATGTATAACCGACTTCCCGGACTCCAGAATTTCTAGTCTAGGTGTAAATCCCCACACTTAGCAAACTCCTAGGGTTTAGTTGAGATCTTTTTTTCCCTTTCCTACTCGTAGGACAAATAAGAAAGTTCGTGTGATATCGTAGGAAGAACTGAAATAAAATTCATCCCACCACGGGCGCATTCTCCTTCCAAATTTCGCGTGAAGGGTCTAGCGTGCCGTCCTCCCAAGTGAAACGGGGAGGTAAAAGAAAACGACACCACAGAAAAATGGCGACTCTGCTGGGGATATAAGTGTTCAAAAACCTTGGTTTTTCATCCAAACCAATGGTTGACCTGTTGCTGGTCCAGCCCCAATGAGGAATTAGGGATGCCAAATTCCCCCTCAAACAAGAGAGGTCCTGCCTAACCTCTGTGTCATATCATGTGTTTGTTGCATATATATTTGTTTATTTTGTTTATTCTGTATCGGGAAAGGGCTTGATTCCCCCTTGTGGTGAGAAATCCTATACCCGGATTTGAGTGCAACATAAGATAGGATGGAGGATGTCTTCCCGGTGAAGGCCCTCTAATCTTGGTTTCCAAGTCTACTCTTGGGATTTGCCTGGCTGGTTGTGATTAACTGCGCCACTGCATTCCGAGACTGATTTGTACCAGGAGGACCTAGAAACACATTAACCCCACTTAAAGCCTTTTTTTTAGGACGTAGAGCGGTGATTACGGAAGTAATTGTCACGCAGATACTACACTCAGAGAAAACTCTCTTATAGATACCAATCAACGTATCTTTAAGGTTGAGCAAAAAACTCTGAGACCCCTAGAACCCGTTCTACAGGTACAAAAATCCTTAACCTTAGTTTACCATTGGGGCGGGGATTGCGTTTGGACTTCATGACCACTATACCCTTCAACGCCATGTTTGTTTAAAACTCTTGTGTGTGCATTCATGCATTCATGCATCATTCATTAATAAACAATTAAAAACAAAAAGAGTCTTTTTCGAGTCGTTTTTCAAGGAAACTAAATAACGAACGTTTTGAACTCCATAGAAAGAGAGAAACGGAGAAAGGACTTAAGGATCTATACCATGGATTACGGAAGAAAGAGAGCTAGGAAATACACCTTCAAGATTCCCCAGGTCGAGGGACTGGGAAAGCTCGGAAAACTGGTGGTCAACCCCCAGGCTTTCAAGGAGAAGTATGGAAAACTTCTGCCTTTGCTCAATACCAACATGGTGGATGGAATCCTTCCCACCTTGGTACAGTTTTACGATCCAACGTATCACTGCTTCACCTTTCCAGATTATCAGCTCATACCTACGTTGGAGGAGTACTCTCGTCTGATTGAGATACCCGTGTACGCGCAAGATCCGTACTCCGGTTTGGAAAAGAATCCTGACGACATTATCATTGCTGCAACTACTCCTTTGAACGTAGTCGACATCAGAACTCATATGGTGAGTAGAGGAGGAATTCAAGGATTGCCCTCCAAATTCCTGTTTGATCAAGCTCGGTACTTCGTCAGCATCCAAGATATGAGCGCTTTTGAGGAAGTCTTGGCTTTGCTTATCTACGGATTGTTTTTGTTCCCTAACATTAACGATTTCGTCGACATCAACGCAATTAAGATCTTCTTAATTGGAAATCCAGTTCCAACCTTGCTTGCGGATGCTTATCACTCTGTGCATTCAAGAAACCTGCAGCGAGGAGGATTAATCACATGCTGCGTACCGTTGTTATACGAATGGTTCGTTTCGCACCTGCCAAAGTCTAGCACTTTCTGGAACATGAGGGATGGCCTTTACTGGTCACAGAAAATCATGTCTCTCACTCATACAGACATTGATTGGTGTAGCCCTGACAACGACGAAACCAAGATCATCTTCAGTTGCGGAAGTTTCCCCAACATACCCCTTATTGGAACTAAGGGAGGAATCAGTTACAATCCAGCTTTAGCCCGTCGTCAATACGGCTATCCTATGAAAAACATTCCAAGTAACATCCAATTGGAGGGTCTGTTCTTCAAGAACATCGACGATCATGGCAACATGCTGAAGAAGGAAATTGTCCAAGCCTGGCGTCTTGTTCACAGCAAAGGGAGAAGATTGTTAGGAAAACATCTTTGCATCTCCCTGGATCCTTACCTTCAATGGGTACGCGTCAGGGCATTCAAGCTCAGGATGCCATATCAACATCAAGAACCTATTCCCCTAAGGGAACCAATTTACCTTTTCTCCACCGATGTTGAAAAACTGCAAGAGGCATTAAACAAGGTATGCCAAGAAAGGAATGCCTGGAGGAACAAGTATCGAATTGTCAACACGGAAAATGTTGAGATTCAGAACATCCTAAGAAGGAAGGATGAGTTACTTGAAGTACTCGATCGACAAGTGACACAATCATCACTTTCTCATCACATCCCTCCTGCTTCCTGGATCATCGATCAGCTCACGTCAGAGAACGCTCAGCTCAAGAAACAGAAAAAGATGTTAGAACGTGAAGTCGGCTCATCATCAAAGTTTTAGAGTCCTTTCTCTCAGTTTCTCTGTATTTCCATTTTCTAAGTGTGTAAAAACGGCGTTTTCGCTTAATTAATAAAAGTTTGATGTTTCATAACGTAATTATGGTGTTTCCTTGAAAAATAATAACTTAATTGCATATCATACATCGCTTTAGTCGTACGCACTGACACGAGAATTGTCGCGGATCTAATAGTCACTTTCCTTTCTCCAGAAAGAGAGGAGGAGAAGGAGGTGAACCAAGACTTTCAAGCTGTCTCATCCATACAACACTCGTTCAAGTCGCAAGAAAAGAATGGAAGACTTTGAGCAAGAGAATGAAGAACTCAGAGAAGAGATTAATACTCTCAAGGGTACTGTTGAAAGGCTCAATAGTATGGTAGAAGCCCTGGTAGTTGCGCAGAATCGACCAACGCCAGAAGAACCACAAAGGACTGTGGTTTCCGAGATTGTTTCTACTCCTATTCCTCAGTATACCATGCCGCCTGATCGACCTTGGGGCATGCCGTATAACTTTACTCCAGAAGGGTACATACCTCCAGCTTCTGAAGCTCCAAAAGTCACCATGGATATGCGTCCACCAGAGGGTTACAAACCTCTGGAAATTGAAGTTCCAAGAGCAACGGCAATGGGTTTCGCACAACAGAATACTGAGATTCCAAGATCTGCTGTCATGGCTTCTCCACAGCCCATTATGCATACTTTTCCCCCGCAAGGCGGACAAGTATATCATCACGCTCCAAGTGAGGATGCTGGCGTGTATGAAAGATTGGACGAGTTCCAAGAACAGTTTCTGCAAATACAGAAGGAACTCAAGACTCTTCGAGGACAAGATCTATTTGGAAAGAAAGCTGCAGACCTCTGTCTGGTTCCAAATGTTAAGATTCCTCACAAATTCAAAGTACCAGAATTCGAGAAGTACAAAGGGAATTCATGCCCACAAAGTCATCTTGTGATGTACGCTCGAAGAATGTCGACTCAGACTGATAATCAACAATTACTCATTCATTATTTTCAAGACAGCCTGACTGGTGCTGCACTCAAATGGTACATGAACTTGGACAGTTCAGAGATTCGTACTTTTCGAGACCTCGGAGAGGCCTTCGTCAAACAGTATAAGTACAATCTGGATATGGCTCCCGACAGAGATCAACTCCGGGCCATGACTCAAAAGGATAGAGAAAGCTTCAAGGAATACGCCCAGAGATGGCGTGAAGTTGCTGCTCAAATTTGTCCACCACTTGAAGAGAAAGAAATGACAAAAATCTATCTCAAAACTTTAAGTCCATTTTACTACGGACGAATGGTTGCAAGTGCACCAAGTGACTTTACCGAGATGGTAAACATGGGTGTGCGTTTAGAAGAAGCAGTTCGGGAAGGACGCTTGAACAAAGAACCAGAATCTTTTGTTGGTCCAAGGAAGTATGGAAGTTCTTTCCAGAAGAAAAAGGATCAAGATGTCAGCAATGTCTTGCACAAAATCAAGAAGAAATTCCAACCTCAAGTTGCAGCAATAACTCCGGTTGTTAACTCAGCGCCAGCTTATCAACCTCAGGTCTCGCAACAACAAATTCAACAAAGGTCGCAGCAACCTCAGCAACAGGTTCGACCTCCAAATTACAACAATCGGGCTCCAAGGTATCCTGCCTTTGACCCCGTACCAATGCCGTATGCAGAATTGTTTCCAACATTACTGGCGAAAGGACTCGTTCAGACAAGGAGTCCTCCAAATCCTACAAATAGTTCCTCACCATGGTATAAGGCTGACCAATCTTGTCCCTATCATCAGGGGGAACCAGGTCACAATATTGAGAACTGTTTCTCTTTCAAGATTGACGTCCAACGATTAGTGAAGAGCGGAATGCTATCCTTCAAAGATACTAATCCAAACGTCCAAGCAAATCCTTTGCCGCAGCACAAAGAAGCTTCAGTAAATCTGATAGATCAGCACCCCAATGTCATTCAAATCTACGACATTCGTCAGATAGGGGAAAATCTTGTCAAGATGCACGCTAGACAAGCTGGGTACGGTCATGTACCACCTCACAACTACTTCACATGTGAAATTTGTCCAAAGAATATTCAAGGATGTGCCGTAGTTCAAGCTGCATTACAAGAACAAATGGACTTAGGATGGATTCAACATATCCGAGTCAGAACTGAACATGACATCAACATGGTTCAAGGATGTCCAGGAGAATACAAAATCTACAAAGTTGAAGACCTTGAAGGATCAGTAGTCAGGTTCCACAAAACTTTAAATGGACTTGCCTATTTTGGAACAGATTTCCACGCTTACAGTAGATGCAGAATCTGTCGAAGAAATTCACAAGGATGTTTGCGTGTTCGCAACGACATTCAAAAGCTAATGGATGACAACACCATTACTGTTCTTGCCAACAGAGAAGATGACGAAGTCTTTACCGTATCTCCTCAAATTAATCAAGTTGAACCTATGCAAGTTAAGTATGATAGCAGGAAGACAGCAGTTGCACCGCTAGTCATCTACTTACCAGGTCCTGTACCGTATGAGTCCAGCAAGGCTATACCATACAAGTACAACGCTACATTCATTGAAAATGGTAAGGAAATACCATTACCGTCCGTTGTCAACATTGCTGATGTTAGTCGAGTCACCAGAAGTGGACGAGTCTTCAACAGAACAACAGAAAATGTGGAGAAACCTTCGGAGGAAGTACCACATAGGCAAGACAATCTTCCGACCAATGCTGTTCAAGCGAAAGAAAATGATGAGATCTTGAAGTTAATCCAGAGGAGTGAATACAACATTGTAGATCAATTACTACATACTCCGTCTAGGATTTCTGTTCTTTCCCTGCTATTGAGTTCTGAGGCTCATAGGGAAGCTCTACAGAAAGTTTTGGAACAAGCTTTCGTAGAACCAAGTGTTACAATAAGCCAATTCAACAACATCGTTGCCAACATCTCCGCCGGAACTAGCCTAAGTTTCTGTGACGAAGATCTTCCTGAAGAAGGAGTGGACCACAATCTTCCACTTCACATCTCGGTTGGCTGCATGGGTGATACACTCACAGGAGTCCTAATAGACAATGGATCCTCTCTCAACGTCATGCCTAAATCAACATTATCAAGATTATCTTTCGAAGATTACCCTCTAAGAAAAAGTCATGTCATCGTCAAAGCATTTGATGGATCAAGAAAGTCAGTTTTCGGAGAAGTGGATCTTCCCATAACTATTGGACCTCAGACGTTCAAAATCACTTTCCAGGTTATGGACATTCCAGCACAATACAGTTGTTTGCTAGGTCGCCCATGGATTCATGAGGCTAGGGCAATTACTTCAACACTTCATCAGAAACTGAAGTTCATAAGGAATGACAAATTGGTAACCGTATGTGGAGAACGAGCTCTGATCGTCAGTAACCTGTCATCATTCTCCGACATAGAACCAAAAGAAGTTGTTGGAACTAAATTCCAAGCACTCTCCTTAGACAAAAGAAAGGAGAAAGCAGCGTCTATCTCTTCATACAAAGATGCAATCCAAGTTGTAAAGGATGGCACTACCAGTGGTTGGGGGCACATTAATATTCCTACCAACAACAAGAATAGAACAGGAATTGGATTCTTTCCGACATCATCAAAAGCTATCCCAGGGATTGAAGTAGTTCTCCCTATTCAAGAAACTTTCTGCAGTGGAGGTTTTCTTCAACCTGTTCAACAAACAGTCAATATCATCGATACGGAAAGCACCGATGAAGAGGAATGGTTATCCTATCTCAACAAAGCAGGATACATCGCCCTATCAGAGTCTGAACCACTTTGCTGTTATCCAAATGAAGGATCTGAAAATAAGACTCAACCAAGCAGTGATGAAGTTACTGACAGCTTCACCACCAGAAGTCATGGTCCATCAGAAGAAGTTCCTCCTATCCCCGAAGAGACTTGGGATACATTAGGAGAACCAAGCGGAAAATTCGACTACATGGTAAAATACTCCGCTCCTGAAAGTTCAAGAATCTCTCTTGAAGATATTGTTCCAACTGGATGGAACAGTGATTTTGAGTACCTCTTTCAGCCAAAAAAGATGTATAACCCTTGCTATTCATCATCATCTACTAGTGAAATCATCATTGAGGATTATATCCCCAAGTCACCTTCCGAGGCTAAGGATCTAGAGTTCACATATCTAGTCAATGCCATCTTGGGAGAAGAGCAAGACCAAAATACAGAAGAGGATGATCTCGAAAGTGTCTCCGACAACGAGTCTCTCCATTCAGAAGATTGGAAGTTCCCTCAAAAGAAAGTTCGACACACTCCACTTGGAAATGGGTATGCTCACACCGCTCAGTCTGCTGAAGTAGAAGAAGATCGTCTGAGTGTTGCAAAGACAGTGGTTGGTAAATCAAGACCTACCACAGGCCAGCTTAAGCCTAAGGTTCCAGATTACTTAGTGCACAATGGGGTTCGCCACTACTGGACAGCTGTTGAAGTTTCAACTGTTGTTCGCACTCCTAAGTAGGAACTTTCACCGTTATTTTGTCCTCTCACCATAGCCCAGGGTGAAGAGATGTTTCATAGGGCTTTGCATTTTACTATTTCTTAGTTAAATGTCCCTCTTTGCTTCGCCCAAAGCAATAGAGTTTTGTTTTATAGGGTCTTTGTTTCAAGAAATGACTGTCCATAAATAAAAATGTCATTCTGTTCCTTCGTTTAGTTTTTCCTTTTCTTTTTTCGGAAATTGGTAATCCTAAAAAACACCCTTAAAAAAAAAAACATCAAAAAATCATTAACTGCATACACCGAGTCTTCCCTCGTTGTCTAAATAAAACTTATCACACATATGCAGATTAATCATAAAATACCCCGTTGAAACGTGCGACCGTATGACTTCTCCAAGCTTTGAGTTTCCTGTATTCGAGGCAGAGGAAGAAGAAGACGAAGAAATATCGAAGGAAATTTCACGGTTACTTCAACAAAAGGAAGAGGCCATTCAGCCATACAATGAGCCTCTAGAGATCATTAACCTTGGTTCCAATGGAAACAGAAGAGAGGTTAAGATTGGAGCTTCGCTCAGTTCAGAGATCAGAGAGAGTTTGATACAGCTGCTCAAAGAATTCTCAGATGTCTTCGCTTGGTCTTATCAAGATATGCCAGGGTTGGATACCAGTATAGTGGAGCATCACTTGCCATTAAAAGCAGAATGCCCTCCGGTCAAGCAAAAATTGAGAAGAACTCACCCGGAGATGGCCATGAAAATCAAAGAGGAAGTTCAAAAGCAGATCAACGCAGGTTTCCTCGTCACTTCAGAATACCCTCAGTGGTTAGCCAACATTGTTCCCGTTCCTAAGAAAGACGGAAAAGTCCGCATGTGCGTCGACTACAGAGATTTGAACAAAGCTAGCCCTAAGGATGATTTTCCTTTACCACATATTGATATGTTGGTAGACAGTACAGCAAAATCCAAAGTTTTCTCATTCATGGACGGATTTTCAGGATACAACCAAATCAAAATGGCACCTGAAGACATGGAAAAAACAGCTTTCATCACCCCCTGGGGCACGTTCTGCTACCGTGTTATGCCTTTTGGACTAAAGAACGCAGGGGCAACTTATCAAAGGGCCATGACTACGCTTTTCCACGACATGATGCATAAAGAAGTGGAAGTTTATGTGGACGACATGATTGCCAAATCAGAAAATGAAGAAGATCACATACAAGATCTGACAAAGTTATTTCAACGCTTACGGAAGTTTCAGCTTCGCCTGAACCCCAACAAGTGTACCTTTGGTGTCTATTCAGGAAAACTCCTTGGTTTCATTGTCAGCAAACGAGGAATTGAAGTAGATCCAGACAAAGTCAAGGCAATTCAAGAAATGCCTTCACCCAGAACCGAGAAACAAGTTAGAGGATTTCTTGGACGTCTGAATTACATCTCGAGATTCATATATCTCATGACTGCAACTTGCGCTCCTATTTTCAAACTTCTACGGAAAAATCAAAGTTGCGTCTGGACAGACGATTGTCAGAAAGCGTTCGACAGTGTCATACCCTAATTTTTGACCCCCCTGAGATGACATATCTTCAGGATTTTTCATCAGGATAAGACAAGTACCCAGAGCAGTCATTTCTCCACCTGGTACCTAATCGAGGATGCTCAAAGACAAGAAAGCTCAGGCAAAGGATCAATCAATACAAAGACTAATCTCTAATACAATCATGGGGCTCAAAGACTTCATTTTTCTCATCTATGATTGATTAGACATCCAGTCATCTGAGTACAGGCTTACTCAGGTCACCAGACTAGGGTTTTGAGCCTATCAAGGACTAAAATCAGGGATCACATTTGGGAAACCCTAAAAAGCCCCAGAGGGTCATTCAAAGACATCAATCTTCTTCAAATAACTCATATTACAAGATCTACTGGACATCACACTTCAATTCCAAGTCTACAGTCATTATTTTCACATGGTCGACAAATTAGGGTTTTGACCTAATTCACCAAGATGGTTGACTTTTGATCAGGGAATGAATCCAAAACTCAAGACATGATTCAAGGATCTCTACTACCTCAATATAATCCATTTACATCATTCATTTGAGGAAAAGATCTTGTTTCTACACAAAAACCCAAAAATTCACTTTGTCAGGAAAAAGTCAACTGTGAAGGATCATCATTGACTTTTAAGGTTTTTGGTCAAAAAATGACTTTCAAAGATCAATATCATCAATATATGGATGTCAAAGTCATTTGGCCAAAGAAATTCAAAGAAATTCATCAAGGAGCGAAAAGTCGGGAATTAGGGTTTTTGAAGGCATGGTAAGAACTCAAAATTTCACCTACACAACTCAAAAAACTTCCAACATGAAAGTTGTAGATCTTGCAAAATAAAACAACATCTTACAAAGGAACTTTTTTCAAAAGATCAACCATTTATGAAGTTTTGGAAATTTTGAAGTTTAGGTCATAAACACTTAGAAATTTTTCTAAGTGTTTTAACCTAGTTTTCTTCCAACTTTGGCCTCATTTTTCACAAATTTCCCAAAGGATTCTGAAGAAGACATAAACTAATGATTTAAAGTAGATGTTTAGGGCTTTCCAAATTGTGTTCAACCTTCTCCAAATTCAATTTGAGCTAAGAGTTATGCTTGTCCAAAGTTGGCCTCATAAACTAAAATTATAGGTCATGTACAATTTGGAACTTTGCAATTTTGTGCATCTTGCTTCACTAAGTGGTGCTACACGACCTCTAATGCATCTGAAAACATACCATGCATCAATTTCCATCATTGCATAAAGATTGAAGAGAATATTCCAAAACCAAGCCATGTGATTAAGTAATGATTACATTCTTGAATTTATGGCAAATGATGAATCATCAAGGAATCTTCTCACTAGCCAATTGGAACCCTCCTCTGAATCAGAAATGTCCCCCAAGATCCTGCAAGATCAATGGTTGGGGAAGCTAGCCCGAAAATGCATCATTGCACTTGGATATTTTCCAAACTTTCTTCATGGCTAAGGAAGCAAATCAACTTCACTAAGGAAGCTCACTCCTCTACTTCAGTACTGAACCATTTGCCTATAAATATAGAGGCATTCC
Source organism: Vicia villosa (assembly GCF_029867415.1). Lineage (NCBI taxonomy): Eukaryota > Viridiplantae > Streptophyta > Magnoliopsida > Fabales > Fabaceae > Vicia > Vicia villosa. The sequence goes on along the minus strand of NW_026706180.1, from coordinate 8,701 downwards.
TCATTCAAAAACACACCAAAGCAACCATAATACTTGCTTTCTCATTCTCTCCTTTTGCTTATTGTTTTTCAAAGTTCTTTGGCAAGAAGAATCGATTTCTTCAAACCAAGGCTCATCTTTGAAAAGTAAGCCTTCTATCATCCTCAGGGGGTTCATTTGAGGTGATCCAAGCACCTGGATCACTTCTGTAAGTAGAGAAACACCATTATCGAGTTCATTTTGGAGCACTTGCAGTTGGAGGACCATCGAGCAATTCAAAGAGTTTCCAACAAAGCCAAGCATCCAGGCACGTTCCTCTGGTCATAGTGAAGCTAACCAGATGGCTGCAGCTCATCTGTAACTCCAAATTCAACAACCTCCATGTCCACTTGAAGCTGAAATCGAGGGAGGTCCATAGAACAATTCAGAAGGATTCAAGTCACAATAAGCATTCAGTTAGCATCACTGGGTTACAAGGAAGCTATCCAGATCATCCATACAAGCCCAGGTGCTCTCAATCATCCTCACGACCTCCATTTTCAGAGGTAAGTTTTCAAGCTCCAGCTCCTTAATTCAAGTACTCTTTATGAAATAGCTCGATTCTATCTTGTTCAGCATCATCAGAGGACTAAAAACCCCCTATCATCATTCATTTATTCATCTTGTGCATCATTTAATTTTAAAATTAGGGTTTATGTGTTCTTCGTGTTCATGCTAAAATTAGTTAGTTACACTTAAGATAAATAAATTCTGAATCCATGGCCATGTTCCTCGTCCAAAATCAAGCAAAATTGATGTTTACATCACACCATTTGGTTGAGAAACAAGGGAGTTAGAAATTCAAAATTTCTGAGCTCAAGGTTGAAGACGAAGATGGTGGCGCGCGAAATTTGAATCTCATGGGTCTTTTTAAAATATAAACAATTCGTTGCATCTGAATAACAAGCTGCGCGCGCAGCTCAGTTGGTTATTGTTTTGTGGTGTGACCAAAGGGGCGTGGGTTCGAACCATACTAGGGCCAAACCAATTTTTTACCTCTTATTTTCTTTCTTTTTTTATACAAATTTCACTTAATTATTTAATCTATCAAATTAAGTCATTTTTACTTCATTTTTCACACACATGTCACTTAATACATATATTTTGTGTTTAATCAAAAAAATCATAAAAATATTATTTATTTCCTATATTTTAATTAGGTTTAAAATCATATGTTTTAAGTTATTTTCTTAAATACTTAATATACATTTTCACTTTGTTTTAATCTAATTAATTGTGTGAGTAATCATATGATAAAAACCCTAATCATTTAGGTCTTAATTAGGTATAGATTTTGTCTGTACTTCAATTAAGTTGACTTTTGTCAAAATTCAAATTATGTTCAAACTTCAAAGTAAACAGACAATCGAGGTTTTCAAACAACAGAACCCCGTATCTTTTCAACTGTTTTCATAAACAGTAAACCCCTTTTTTTAAATGGGCCTCTAATAGAGTGTAAGTCCCAAACACCTTCTCTTCTTAGCTTGTTTTCAAAACTGTATTTTCAAAATCTTCTTTCTGTTTTCAAAACATTCTTCTGGTATTTGAAGGGCATTATTCCCGGTGAAACTCTTCAGATACCTATGTGACCTTTGTCCATCTTCACTTCTTCTGTTTTCAAAAATCATTAACTGTTTATCATAAAGTACATTCAACTATTATCCACCAATTACTGTTGAGGCTCTGTACATACTTCTTCAATGGCCTCCACTCCATCCAGGTTAGGCTTTACAAGCTTTCAATTTACAGTCTTTATTTAAATTACTGTCAAATATAAACTGTGCATATATTAGTTTAGAACTGCGTTTGAGTATAAACCTTAGGACAGTTAAACTATATATATATTATAGGAATATGACCTAGGATTGAGAATGTCTTCCCGGTGAAGGCTCTTTCCTAATTAGAGATCTGTAGTTCAAACCCCCAAGATGAATTATTCCCGGTGAAACATCTTGGCAAAAACCTTAGAATCCAAATAAATAGGACACATCCACCCAAAGAGGAATTATTCCCGGTGAAACCTCTTACCCATTTGCTTAGAGCCAAAATAAGTTCAAAACCACATAAGCTTTCTCTTGTGCTATAACAAGGACCCTCGATTAGCCTCCTCTTGGGCTTTGTACAAGGACCCACAGGCTTCTTAAAAGCATTTCCAGCTTCCTCTTGAGCTTGTATACAAGGACCCATCAGGTTTCTTATAAACATAGGAACAGGTCTTTAGTCACCTTTTAGCCTACCCTGGTGAGTTTCTTCCAATTTAAACCAGACTTTAAACAAGCTAAGTTTGTCTCAATTTCACATTGAGTACATTTTTGGAATGAGAGACATGGACAGTCTCTGTCACCCTTATCTTCATCAATCCTCCTTAGTAGAGTCTAGGATCTATGTTTTGGTCATCCTCAGCATTGAGTCAGCCTTTATCTTGGGCTTTAAACAAAGAGTCTCCACTAGATAATCTTTCTGCCATCTTTTCATTTCAACAAAAAATCCCTGGAAAGGGTTAGCCTCCAAAGTCATTTAAAATCAATCCATTCCTTCATTTCAACAAAAAACCCCTGGAAAGGGTTAGCCTCCAACATCTGTTTAAAATGTCAAAACAATAATTTCATTCTCTTAGGAGATAATTTCCCCAAAAGAGTCAAAACCCCTGGAAAGGGTCAGCCTCCAAAAACATGATAAAGTCAGTCTTTTAACAGACAAATTCACCAGCTGAGTCAAAATCCCTGGAAAGGGTTAGCTTCCAAAAGAAAAACAGTCTTTTTTAATCTCCAGTAGAGTTAAAACCAACAAAAACAGTTAGCCTCAACCTTGGGCTTCATACAAGGCACCCAAACAATAAAACTCCCCTGTCAAGAGTCAGCCTCAACCTTGGGCATTGTACAAGGCAGATAATAGAGTCTCCCCAGTGAGTTCTTCATCACTCAGTAGCCACAACCTTGGGCTTTGTACAAGGCAGATAAACCATATCTTTCATGTGTCAAAGATTCCTAACACTTAGGATCTTTTCCCCATATAGTCATCCATACTTAATTCATTTAAGAGTCCGCCACAACCTTGGGCTTTGTACAAGGCAGAAAATAATGTTTTCCCTAGCTAGAGTCAGCCACAACCTTGGGCTTTGTACAAGGCACATAAAATAAAGTCATTCATTCAATTATCCTCAACAGTCAGCCACAACCTTGGGCTTTGTACAAGGCACACAAATAGAGTCTCCCTAAACAGAGTCAGCCTCAATTCTTGGCTTTGTACAGAACACAAAAATACCCTGTAATTAACCCCCAATGGAGCCACCTCCCAGAGTCAAATATAACATTAATTAATCAATCAAAAAGCCTCAAGCTTGGGCCTCATACAAGCCAGCTAAAGTCAAATCTTTTATACAGTAGATAGACATAGCTTATCTCTATAGAGAGATATTTTTTACTACTCTACCACATTCAAACAAACAAACATTTCAATTTCAATTTCAATTAAAGTCTCCCATTTAGGACTCTGAAAGACATGCTCTGGCACATCCCCAGACTTGTACACTTTCCCTAATTTGGACGAGCATCTTTCTTTCATTTAAGAGGCATCTGACTGGCATACTTGTACACCCAAGTAAGGTCCCCCTCTTGAATGAAATGAATCCAGTTATTCTGTCACTCTTTCAAAATGTTTGTGGTAGAATAGTACAAATACCTCTCTGTAGAGATAATTTCATGTCTCTTTACTGTAAACAGAGATTTAATTCCAAGCTTCAACCTTGAGCTTCAAGCAAGGCACCAAAAACAATTAATTTCCCTAGTTAGTTCCCCGAACTACATTAAGCTCTGACTTCCACTAGGGATATGTAGGCATGAGGTTCACAAGGAATCTCAGCGAGCTAATAAAATACCAAAAATAGTCAGTCTGTCTATCTGTCTGTCTTTCTTCAATCAATTCAATTCCTTCTCCTAACACAAAGGAGAAACTTTCCCAATCATTAGCAATAAACACAAACACAATGACACAGAGAAGGTTCCTGTAGAGTACTACAGATATGTAGGGTGTTTAAACACTTCCCTATGTATAACCGACCTCCCGGACTCCAGAATTTCTAGTCTAGGTGTAAATCCCCACACTTAGCAAACTCCTAGGGTTTAGTTGAGATCTTTTTTTCCCCTTTCCTACTCGTAGGACAAATAAGAAAGTTCGTGTGATATCGTAGGAAGAACTGAAATAAAATTCATCCCACCACGGGCGCATTCTCCTTCCAAATTTCGCGTGAAGGGTTTAGCGTGCCGTCCTCCCAAGTGAAACGGGGAGGTAAAAGAAAACGACACCACAGATGTTGTCATAGGAATTATTTGAAGATGATTGAAACCTTTGAGTGACTTCTTGGGGATTCTTAGGGTTTCCCAAATGCGATCCCTGATTTCAGTCTCTGATAGTTCAAAACCCTAATCTGATGACTTGAAATTTCATTGTTGATCAATCCTGGTGTAGGAGATGTCCTGAGCCAATGGATTAGGTCAAAATGATGCACTTGGGGTCTTGAGGTCATGTCCCAAGTCATTAGGTCAAATCCGGAGCAAAAATCAGGGGTATGCTATCTTCAGTCAAAACCCTAATCTGGTTGATTCAAAGTCCCTGAGCTTGTTGAAATGAATCTTTGAGGACCAAATGTTGATTGTTGATGAAGATGATTCATTTGAAATGAAGGGGGAACAAAACCCTAATTGATTGTTGCTTGTACTGATGAGTGATTTCTTGTTTAAACCCTGCTGAGTCACAAGTAGCAAACACAAACTATGCAATTTGTTAGAGATGCAAATGATGCATATGCAATTGATATGAGGTGGTATCTTAGGTCAAAAATTTGGGTATGACAACTACCGGTAGAGAAGATACGAATGGCGGTGACATCCTGGAGAGACCTGCAAGACCTGGAAATGGAAGGCTGGGGCAAAGTGCCAGAAGTTCAAGAGAAGAAGAATCGTCTGGGGTTAGGATACCAACCAACAAAGAAGGCTGCAAAGGAAGAGCAACGATTCCCTCCGATCGCGCAAACTTTTGTCACAGGCGGATATGAGCATGTATCCATGATATCTAGCATGGAGGGTACATCCAACTTCATCCGAATGACCAGACCAGGAGAACAACTACAAAATTGGACAAGCCTGGAGATACCGGAGATAGTTTATATTTCAAACTAATTTGTTTTGTCGTGTTTTTTATTTCCCTTTCAATTAATAAAAAAAAAACAATGTCGCTCATGCCTCACCCGAAGCATAGAGTTGGTTTGTAAGGGCCCCATTTGTTAGAACAAGATTTGTTCTTATCAATTATCTTAGTTTTGATGATAACAATAATATGAATTTTGCTTAAGATAATATGGTACTCTAATCCAATGCAATTTCCCTTTCAGGAAATATATATAAAGAGTACGCATAATTCAGCGCTCAGAAGTTGTGTCTCAAATGGTTCAGCATGCAACATCAGAACATGGTCTGGCAAGACATCAGAAGATGGTCGAAGCAGAATCAGAACATGGGTCTATGGAGGCATCAGAAGAACATGAGATCAGAAGCACTGAAGATCAGAAGATGGTATCACGCAACAGAAGCACTTCAAGATCAGAAGATCAGAAGATGCTATGCACCAAGCTGTTTTGACTCTGATGATATTCAAACGTAGTATTCACAAACATCAGATCAGAAGGAAGTACAGGTGGCAGACTACGCTGACTGACAAAAGGAACGTTAAAGCTACTAAAGGCAACGTCAGTAGACACAGCGTGAACAAGGCTCGAGGTAGTTGACAAAAGCGTATAACATTAAATGCAATGCTGTACGGAACACGCAAAGCATTAAATGCACTCAACGGTCATCTTCTCAACGCCTATAAATATGAAGTTCTGATGAGAAGCAAGGTTACCAATTCTTAACAACTCTGAACGAAAATAAACTTGCTGAAACGCTATTCAATCAAAGCTCAGAATCTTCATCAACTCACTACATTGCTGTTGTAATATCTTAGTGAGATTAAGCTTAAACGATAAGAGAAATATCACAGTTTGTGATTATAGCTTTTAAGAAGCATTTGTAAACTCTTGAATAGATTACATTAAGTTGTAAGGAACTAGAGTGATCGTGTGATCAGTATACTCTAGGAAGTCTTAGCAGTTGGCTGAGCAGTTTGTAACTAGAGTGATCAGGTTGATCAGTAGACTCTAGAAAAGTCTTAGAAGTTGTCTAAGCAGTTGTTCCTGGAGTGATCAAGTTGTGATCAGAATACTCTAGAAGACTTAGTCGTGGACTAAGTGGAAAACCATTGTAATCCGTGCGATTAGTGGATTAAATCCTCAGGTTGAGGTAAATCATCTCTGCGGGGGTGGACTGGAGTAGCTTCGTTAACAGCGAACCAGGATAAAAATAATTGTGCAATTTATTTTTATCGTCCAAGATTTAAAGTCACACTTATTCAATCCCCCCCTTTCTAAGTGTTTTTCTATCCTTCAATTGGCATCAGAGCGCCGGTTCTAAGGTGCAAGCACTTAACCGTGTTTAGAAAAGATTCAGGAAGAGAAAAACGCTTCATTTAAAAGATGGCTGGTGAAACTCCGACAAATCCACCTGCATCTACATCTGGCTCTGCTGAGCAATACAACGGTAACAATGGTTATACAAGACCGCCGGTATTTGAGGGTGAAAACTTTGAATACTGGAAAGATAAACTGGAAAGTTACTTTCTTGGTCTAGATGGTGATCTATGGGATCTTCTGATGGATGGTTACAAACATCCAGTAAATGCCAGTGGCGTAAAGCTGACAAGGCAAGAAATGAATGATGATCAAAAGAAGCATTTCAGGAATCATCATAAATGCAGAACTGTTTTGCTGAATGCTATTTCTCATGTTGAGTATGAGAAAATATCAAACAGGGAAACAGCCTATGATATATATGAGTCCTTGAAAATGACTCATGAAGGAAATGCTCAAGTCAAGGAGACAAAAGCTCTTGCCTTAATCCAGAAGTATGAAGCCTTCAAGATGGAGGATGATGAAGACATTGAAAAGATGTTTTCGAGATTTCAAACTCTGACTGCTGGATTGAGAGTTCTTGACAAAGGATACACCAAGGCTGATCATGTAAAGAAGATCATCAGAAGCTTACCCAGAAGATGGGGTCCGATGGTGACTGCATTCAAGATTGCGAAGAATCTGAATGAAGTTTCTCTGGAAGAGCTTATCAGTGCCTTGAGAAGTCATGAAATAGAGCTGGACGCAAATGAGCCTCAAAAGAAAGGTAAGTCTATTGCATTAAAATCAAATATCAAGAAATGCACTAACGCTTTTCAGGCTAGAGAAGAAGATCCTGAAGAATCAGAATCTGAAGAAGAAGATGAACTGTCCATGATTTCCAGAAGGGTAAATCAACTCTGGAAGAGCAAGCAAAGGAAGTTCAGAGGCTTCAGAAGTTCAAAGAGATTTGAACATGGAGAATCTTCTGATGACAGAAGATCTGACAAGAAGAAGGTCATGTGCTATGAATGCAATGAACCAGGACACTTCAGGAATGAATGTCCAAATCTTCAGAAGGAAAATCCCAAAAAGAAGTTTCATAAGAAGAAAGGTCTTATGGCAACCTGGGATGAGTCAGAAGATGATTCAGAAGATGAGCAGGCCAACTGTGCGCTGATGGCGACAGATGATGACGGATCAGAATCTACATCAGAATCAGATTCTGAAGAGGTATTTTCTGAACTTACTAGAGATGAGTTAGTTTCCGGATTAACTGAACTTCTGGAATCCAAGTCTCAGATTTGTATTAAATACAAAAAGCTGAAAAAGCTATTTGAATTTGAAACAAAGAGGCTTGAATTGGAAAATTCTGAATTGAAAGATAAACTTTTAAAATTATCCAATGATGTTGGATCTCCTTCTAATTCAGAAAAATCCACTCCTAGTCTAAACCATATTCTGAAAGAATATGATTTAAGTTTCAGGAAGTTCTTATCTAGAAGTATTGGCAGAAGTCAGCTAGCTTCTATGATATATGCCGTATCTGGAAACAAAAGAGTTGGCATTGGTTATGAGGGTGAAACCCCATACAAACTTGAACCTGTTGATGAAATGAAACTCACATACAAGCCATTGTATGATCAGTTCAAGTATGGCCACTCTCATGATATTAGGCACACTTCACATGCACAAAGTTTTCACATAACACACACCAAGAAGCATGTGACACAACCTAGGAAATATCATGAAACTCATATTAAAAATTATCATGCTGTTCCTCCTATTGCTTATAATGTCAAACCCAAGTTCAATCAGAACTTGAGAAAATCTAACAAGAAAGGACCCAAGAAAATGTGGGTACCTAAGGATAAGATTATTCCTATTGCAGATATCCTTGGCTGCAAGAAGGACAAAGCACAACATGTCATGGTACCTGGACTCTGGATGCTCACGACACATGACAGGAAGAAGGTCTATGTTCCAAGACCTGGTGCTTAAGTCTGGAGGAGAAGTCAAGTTTGGAGGAGATCAGAAGGGCAAGATAATTGGCTCTGGAACTATAAAGTCTGGTAACTCTCCTTCCATTTCTAAAGTACTTCTTGTAGAAGGATTAACTCATAACCTCTTATCTATCAGTCAATTAAGTGACAATGGTTATGATATAATCTTCAATCAAAAGTCTTGCAAGGCTGTAAATAG